>NW_026706141.1:0-270966 GCF_029867415.1 Vicia villosa
AACTAACTGATTTTTTTTGGCATACATACTATTTTCAGAACGCTCAACGTTTTCGCACTCGTAGTCACTCTACCATCGCACCGGACGACCGCATTATGCCATACCTGAACGTTGCTGGTTTCGGTCTGATTAGCAGAATCGCCGAGTCTTCTATTGACCACAAGTTTGTTCTTGCGTTGCTAGAACGCTGGAGGCCAGAGACACACACCTTCCATCTTCCAACAGGGGAGTGCACCATCACCCTTGAAGATGTTCATATGCTACTTGGCCTTCCGGTTGACGGTAAGGCAATTAATGGCTGTGTTATGCAGGCGAATTCCTTATGCTTTCAGGCAATTGGGATAGACTTGATAGAAGGAGCAGTTGGTGCTAGGGGGCAAGGTGTTAACCTTAAGAGGTTAAAGACTTATTATGACAATTTTCACTTGAATGATGTGTCTCCCTAAGAGACCATACTGCAGAAAACTAGGTGTTACTTACTATTGCTTATTGGAAACGTTTTGTTCCCAGATAGCACTGGTAACACTGTTAACTTTATGTATCTTCGTTTACTGATGGATTTTACTAGAGTTGGTCTGTACAGCTGGGGGTCTGCAGTTCTGGATACGGTGTACCAATCACTGTGCAAGAACGCAAGAGCTGAGTCCTGCACATTCTATGGATGCGCCCTGTTGGTGCAGGTGTGGGGGTGGTGGAGGATGCCCATACTGGCCCCGGTTAACAATGGAAGTTGGGACTTTCCGTATGCCTTGAGATAAGTTTTTAGTATACCATTTTTTCCTTACACATTCTACTCCATTCTAACTAAATCATTATATTTTCGCTGTAGATTTTGTGTGAAGAAAATGGACTTCACACTTAATCCGCGGTCAAATATCACAATGTACCGCACGCTAATTGATCACCTTGGACCCAATCAAGTATTATCTCTAATTCTTTTCTTTTTCTTTTAAGTATTTTCCATAAATAATTTTTCCCGAAGTAATGTAAAACTCTCATGCATGCAGTTCATATGGCGACCGTATCTCGAGTGCGAGTATGAGCCTAGAGCTCAGGATGCTGAAATTTGGACGACAAAGTGTTGCCTAATCCGGTACAACATCATAGAAATGCATCAAAGTGACCGGGTAATGCTTCAGTTTGGGATGCGTCAATGGATACCCGACCCTCCAGTTGACTTGGGAGTGTGGCACATCAGAAGAGTTAACCATCAATGGACACACCAAAACTGGAAGGATTTTGCACCCGATCAACGCCAGATGTGGAAGGACCGTCGCCAGTATGTCCTAAACTTCCCCGTTAGTGACCATGAAATGAAACCTTCTCCTGAATACATGAGTTGGTATCGTACAGCCACATCCCCTAACTTGTTTCTTGCAGCTCCGTTCTATTTAATTGATCCCCGTGCACAGAACTACATCTTGCCACAACAACAACAACCGGAAGAGGAACAACAACAACAACAACTCCGGCAACAACAACGACAACAGCAATGACAACAACAACGCCTACAACAACGCCAACAACAACTCCTACAACAGCAACAACAACAACAACTCCAGGAACAACAGCAACTCCAGCAACAACAACAAAATCTTTTCAGTACTCCATCCCGTTCCGCACGCAACTTCCGCCAATCAAATATTTTCCAATCCCAATCTCAACCATTGCAAGAATATGAAGACCACCATCATTCCTCGGACCAATATCAGACCCATTCACAACCATTCGGTTTTGCAGCATTTTCAGGGTCCACAAGGGGATTCGGCCAAAACCTAACTCCCGGTTCATCTAGCCTTCATCTTAGTCCCGACGATGGTCCTCATGGTGAATCCTCTTACCGTGGCACCCCCTCCGGCTTCGCAACACCTTCAAACCAATTCGGCTTTAATCAGGGTAGTTCTAGTCATGCTGGATGCTATGAACCCGAAGTCTTTTCCCAAACCACTCCACCACCACGACTTAACACATTTGAGGGGATGGGTAACTGTTATACCCCAAAATTTGCCCACATATTTTTCAAGAAAACTCCAATCTGAAAATTAAGGGTCTCATATAATCATTGACTACTTCACAAAGTGGGTAGAAGCAGCTTCATTTGCTTCTGTCACCAAAAATGTGGTGGCCCGGTTCATCAAATACAATCTCATTTGTCGGTATGGCATCCCTGAACGGATTATCACGGACAATGGCACAAATCTAAACAACATAATGATTACTGAACTTTGCACACAATTCAAAATCAAGCATCATAATTCCTCTCCATATCGACCAAAGATGAACGGCGCGGTGGAAGCTGCCAACAAGAACATCAAGAAAATCATACAAAAAATGACAGTAACCTACAAAGACTGGCATGAGATGTTGCCTTTTGCTCTTCATGGTTATCGCACATCTGCGCGTACTTCAACAGGGGCAACTCCATTTTCTTTAGTCTATGGTATGGAGGCAGTTCTTCCAATTGAAATTCAGATTCCTTCCCTAAGGATTATGAAAGAAGCCAATCTAGACGAAGACGATTGGATTCAAACACGGTTGGACCAGATAAACCTGATTGATGAGAAAAGGCTCGCAGCTATTTGTCATGGTCAGCTATACCAAAAGCGTATAATCAAAGCCTTCAACAAAAAAATCAAAAGTCAAGCATACCAAATTGGTGGCTTGGTTGTTAAACGCATCATCTTACCACAAGGTGATCCCAGAGGCAAATGGACTCCCACCTACGAGGGACCATTCATAATCAAGAAAATATTCTCCGGCGGCGCCATGTTGCTTACCACCATGGATGGCGAGGATTTCCCACACCCTGTGAATGCTGACATAGTCAAAAACTACTTCTCTTAAAAAAAAAAAAAAAAAAAAACAGCTCGCTAAGTTGAAAACCTGAAGGGGCAACTTAGGCAAAAATGAGCGTCTCGGTGGATTGAAAACCCGAAAGGGCGGTCCAGGCAAAAATTAGAGACTAAACAAATACTATCCCGGTAGGCTGAAAACCTGAAAGGGCGGCCTAGGCAAAAGTTAGGGAATGAAGCATACAACTGTGTTCCGTTCAGCTGCCTACTCACCATCAAGATTCAACACCTCAAAGACACCGATCAGACTAATCACTTTCTTCCAACAAGTGAGGGATGAGATGCTCGAAGACAGATTGGCAATAGCAGAGTTGAAACTTGACTGGATCATTTTCACATAGCTATTTATCTTCATAAATATTTTTCAAAACTTTCTGACAGTTTCCTACTTCTAGGATTGTTGTCTCCCTGTGCTAAACCCGCCTATCATGGCTCTTTTCAATGCAGCTCTTTCAAAAATCACTATTTTCATTTCTTCTGTTTAAATACGTAAGCATCCCAATGATAATTTTGAATGAACATATGCATTTGAATATGATTGATGTTTACCAGGAAAAACAGGAATGGCATTCAGGAAATGTCCCGATCATCTGGACATCATTCCATCAGAAGGAAATCACCAAGAGAAACGCATTTCTCAGCAAATCCCTCAAAAAGATTTTCTCATCAAAAGAAGTCTTATTCCCCAGCAGGGTTGTTCCAGATTACTATCTTCAGAAGGTGTGATCCCCGCACCCGGACTTGGTCAGATAGTGCATCGGAGGATTATGCATCTTCCTCATTCCCATTTGAAAGGGCATCAGAACTTCCAGTTACCTTTGGTTCCCCAAGCAGTAGTCAAAGATCCTTCAACGGGATACCCGGGTTCTCAAAGAATTTCCCCAGACGAGGGTACTCAAGCAAGACAAAAGATCATCAACGATCACAATACATTCATGTCCAGCTGACTAGCGGGAATTTATTTTTCCAATTAGAAGCTTGACATCACATTCATACATTCATACATTCATACATTCACGTATTCATATTCATACATCATGCATCATACATCATACATCATGCACAACATAACATGCATATTTCTCCGGGAATATCTCACATTTACATGCATCATAAACATTGCATATCACTAACTTGATTTTTCAGGTAGGCAGATATCTTCAACAAAGATGTTCTCAATCACATGCCGTGTTCACCTGAATTCCATGAACGGTTCTCTCAGATATAATCAAGCCGAAGATTCATTCTGATCACTTACCAACTCAAAAACAAGCATCACAGATCTAAAGCGATACCTCAGACGGTTCCAAAACGATCTAACATCACAGATCTAAAGCGATACCTCAGACGGTTCCAAAACGATCTAGCATCAAAGATCTAAAGCGATACCTCAGACGGTTCCAGAACGATCTAACGTTGCAGATCTAAAGCGATACCTCAGACGGTTCCAGAACGATCTAACATTGCAGATCTAAAGCGATACCTCAGACGGTTCCACAATGATCAACTTCCAAAATCTAAATCGGAAAAACTTTGGACAAGTTCCGTAACGATTATCTTCCAAGACTTAAAGCGGTAACCTTGGACGGTTCCGAAACAGTCAACACAAAGACTTTCAAATCCTTCATCAAGATATAATCAATGGATTCATTCTGATGAACAAACCCTCAACCCATTTACCAGGTGGCATCTGAAAGCCCATCTCAGGTAATGTTTCAATCTGCCAACAACATTTCGCAGACGACATTCAAATGCAACTTCCAACATCTCTTCTGATCAAGGTAAGTGCAAATTTTCAGGGCATCTAAATATTCAATCATCTTCTACCTTCAGATTTCAGACAATCTCTTCAGGTTTAAGAAGATTGAATAGGGGCAACTGTTATACCCCAAAATTTGCCCACATATTTTTCAAGAAAACTCCAATCTGAAAATTAAGGGTCTCATATAATCATGGATTTTTATTTCAACAAATATCCTGACATATGAAATACTTAGTTTTTAGAATCTTTCTTATACAGTAATTTGGCTTGCAGTTGAATTTATTCTTACGCAAACACCAAATACTGTTTATTACTTCACACATGCTATTTATTTATTTACAGATAAATAGTACTGACACAATTGGTACAGAGTTAAATCTTTTTGGAGGCGCAGAATCAGGAAACTCAGACTGTACTGGTAACAAGTAGATTATTATTATCTTTTGTTTCCCACTAATTTTTGTACTATATTCCATTATTTGCAAAAATCTTTTCAAATCTCTTTTTCAAAAATCAAATCTCTCTTTTTTCAACACTATCATACTCTTTCTTTCAAATCTTACTTCCACTCAAATTTTCCTTTTGTACGGAATCACATCATTCCCCAACGTCTCTTTCCTTCTTTCCATTCTATAAATACCTCTCATTTTCTTCCATAAAATCTCACATCAAATTCCAACTCATCTTTCAAATTCCTACCTCATATCTATTTTCTCTTCTTCCCTAACAAGAATGGCAAAGGGGATAGAGACACTGTTTCTTACAGTCATCACCATTGCTACGGTGATCATGACTTTCTTCTGCCTGCATAGTCCTGAAGAGTGTGGACCTGCAATGGTTGCACTCCCAATCATCTACATGTTATTGTTCATAGCATGGGTCATTAATCGTCATTCTTAAAATTTGCCGTATTTCTTATTTCTTAAATGTACCGTTTATTCGTCGTACTGTTCAATATAGTATGTGATATTTGTACTGTCAGTATTAAATGTTGTACTATTTGTCATAATATTGCTTTATTACTAAGATAATATTTTGTGTGTTTTCTGCCAGTCAAATATTCCAATTTCTGTGCATTAAATGATTTTCAGGGTTATTATCGGTAATTTTGCCCGCATACCGTAAATATTAGTTATTTATTATGTCTGTGTTTTTCTAACAAGTCATGTAAATAAACTTTCATTTTTACATAAAACAAAAACAAAAAACAACAAAAAAGAAAATTAACTTTGACTGTTGATTTTTCACTCTAACTGCTACATCAATACCTGAACAGTCAGTTGACAGCCAAACTGCTGACAATACAATTCTCAGTGTTTTGTACCATCAATCAAATCAATCTTTCACAATTCAAAATTCCAAGATTTTTGTTCTAGAAGTCTTCTGAATATCACGCGATTAGCAGAGACTCAACACTGCACAAAAATCAGGTACGCTTAACTGTCTCCTACATAAACAGTCCCTGACTAGGGTTTTTCTTGTTTTTACAGGAGCAACAAGTTTTTGAGAGCTCAAATGGATTTCATACACATCCATATATCTCAAAGTACCATCATACAAATTTTCAAACTTCAAATCACTCAGACGCACCGTCAGCAGCTCAAACAGTCAACAGACGACCCGTTTGACCAAAAAAGTCAACAGACAGTCAAAAATGAAATTTTTTGTCAAAGTCCATATTTTGTCAAAGGATTCATCATTTGATCATTGGATGATCATAATTCATCAAGGAAAGATCAAAAATCAACAAAACCCTAAGATTCAAAATTAGGGTTTTTGCCTGAAAAGTCAACTCAACTTTGACTGATCATAACTCTCTCATCCTTCATCCAAAAAATTCAAACCAAAGCTTTTTTTGAAGGAAATTCAATTATCTTTCAAATGCCATTGATCCCATGGTCATTGGATTCACCATTTGAAAAATATGATCAAAGACATTACAGGTCATTTTCAAAGTCAACAAAAAGACACTTTTTTCAAAAGGACACACAAGGAGCTTCAAAAATCATTTTGACATGAGACCAAAGGCATTGGTTAGAGGACTCTTTGAGGTTTCCAAAAAGTGCAAGATCTCCTTCATATGACAAAAATTGAAGGATTTACACCTTGTTGAAGTTGGCTAAATTTTGGGAAAATACATGAAATCAACATTGTTCAAAATGGCATTTTTTCCAAATGGGGCCAAGTTTTCAGCATTCAAACATCATTTCCATGATGATATGGGCCTCCCACGACCAAGACTAAGCCCATACCTTTTTTATCCATTTTTGCATGATTTTATCTTACTTTAAGATTAAAATTAAAAGGAAAATGCATGGATAAATGGTAGCTTACAAATCAAGCATGACTCACCCCAAAGAATCTTCATCTTTCTGCAGAGAAGTAAAGGGCAAGGCAGGTGCATTGAAGGCAAGGTGACTTGGTCAAGAATTCAAGCTTTTTTAATATTAAAGAATGCAAGATTTCAACAAAGGCAACTAGCTACATATTAGCTTCAATTCTAAGCACACATGGCTTATAAATAAGCTATCTTAGTTCAGCAACAAAAAAAGAGACAAGTTCAGAAGCAAAGCTAAGCATAACACCTTTGTAATCACTTGAAAAAATTCAAAGAAAACTCAAATTCGAATTTGTAATTTCTGCTCATTTCAATACAAACTAAGCATTCATACACCTTCCTTGAACATCACTGAAACTATCTCAATCAATTACAAGCCTTGAAGCTCACTGAATCGAGCTACACAGGTCAAAAATTGTTCAAACTAAAATCAATTCGTATCTGGCTATTCACACATGTTTAACAAGATGTAGACATACTATTGAGTTTGGTTTGAGGTGTAGATCATTTCTGGAGCTTTAATTAAGTTTTAGATGCGTATACACGAAACCACCATTTTAGGGTTCTTCATCCCAAAATTAGGGTTTTCTAAATTAGGCAAAATTACAGGTTCTGAATAGTACCATTGAGTTCGCATGAACAATACGAACTCAACCATACCATCGCGCCAAATTTATACTCACGTTTGCTTGTATTCGCTATTATTACCAGGTGTAAAAGATTGGGTTTTTTACACCACCTGCAAATGAACGGTGTAAAAACCTATCTGAAGGTTGAAGATGATGCGTGGCGCCCTCTGATTCGCTGGGAGGCGCGCGCGTGTTTTTTTTTAAACTGACTTGGAATTCAGTGTTTTGCAGGTGTTCCACGTGCTATGGTCCCTCACCATCTGGGCCTTCTGATCCATCCATCAACTCATCCAACGCCTCAGAACACGCACGCATATCATACTCCCTCATTTAATTTCCATACAGGATCAGTATCCTTTTATTTTTTATTTTATTTTTTATTTTGTTTTAATTTCTTTGTTAAATTAATTAAAAATAGTTTTAAAAATCCAAAAAATACACAAAAAATATTTTTATACTTCTAAAATAATATACTATTTTATGAAATAAAAATATTTTATTTTTCTTCATAATTTCAATATTTTGCATAATTAATTAGTATATATTTATATATTTGCTTTTTTAATTATTCTAACCAATCAAAAAATCCTAAAAAATTGTTCTTTGTGTTAAATATTGTTTATATATTATAAACTAATTTTGTACATATTTTGAATAATTTTCTCTTTAAGTTTTAATTATTTGTATAATTATTTGTATAATTATGTATTAATTAGCTTAATCAATTTCCAATCAATTTCAAAAATTCCAAAAAAATTAGTTTTGTTTTAAAATTAATTAACAAATATTTTGTACATATTTTAAACTTAATTTCTAGGTTTAAATCTATTTTCATCTTTTTTCTTCATTTTAATTTAATTAATCATGCATTAATTATAATTAAAACCAATCATAAAAATTCCAAAAACATGCCTTTTATTTTTCTTGCAATTTAAAATTCCTAGATAAATGTATAGGATGTCAAATTCATGTAAATAGGCTAGTTTACATTTCCCGCACAATCGATGTAATAGCGTAGATTTACTTTCCGCACTTTACATTTCCGCACTTTAATTTCCAGCAAATATAAACTGCGTGTATGTCAAAGATAAAATTGAACCGTTAGATCACTAACTTCAAAGATAAATATCTGAATCCAATCACAATCACACTTGCACCTCTTCAGGTAATCCCTTCTCATTCCTTTCAAAATCAAAGTCAAAATTCCACTGTTTTGAGTACAAAATCGAACCTTGCTTTTATATCCGATGAAAGGATAGATTTTTAAAGGAAATAGGATAAAGACCTTACAACTCAGGGTAGACCTCCTAGTTTGCTTGCTCTAATCAAAACAAACAAAATTCTCATACACTGTTGATTTTTCAAAACTTTCAAAAAAGACAATACTTTGTATACATCCAAACACGGATTATTACAAAGTTAACGTTCTTTTCAAAACATCTTTCGAAAGATAAACAAGCATTTTGTATACATCCACACACGGATCATTACAAAATTCAAATTACAAAGGTATTTGAAACCACATATGAGCAATTTCAGAGCAATTGAAAAGTGATCGAAAAACAAGTGAGCTAAGCAAACTTAAGAGCCCATGGATAACCATGGATACAAAGGGTGCTAACACCTTCCCTTTGTATAACCTACCCCCTTACCCAGAATTTCATAAAGGTCTTTTTTCTGTTTCTTTTATAAACCTTTCCTTAATTGGATAAAATAAAAGGTCGGTGGCGACTCTGTGAATTTTCAAAAATGCGAAAGCATTAAGCGACAAAAAAAAGTCAGTTCACGTATCTCTACAGATCAGAGGTATGGCCCGGAATTAAAAAAATCGGAGGTCCACACAAGTATTATTATAATCAAGAACAATCCGGTTATTATAGGGTATCCCTAGTCCTAGGTGATATCTACTATAATATAATGGTATAAAAACCCTAACGATGGAGGTCAATCCTTATTGTCAGTCATACATCAATCCAGTTGGTCCGACGAGGAAAGCATTAAAAACCTTATACCATTAAATTGAATGTAAAAGAGAAATATGTTATTGAAATTCGGAATTCAAAATCGTCACAAATGTTAATCAGGGACACCCCCTAGCATTGGGGGGTTTAGCTACTCATATCATCCAAAGAAATTACAAAGATATCAAATAAAGACATTACAATAGAGATGATGAACTTTGATCTTCAATGGCTTCCGCTCATGAGAGTTCTCTGTTCTTCTCCAATTGCATAGGCTTCCTCTCTCAATCCTCCAATTCTTCGTGTGGCAAAAAGATCCCTAATTCATCTTGAAAACCCTCCTAAATAGTGCAAACTCACTTAAGTTGGTTGGAAATCCCAAAAACACCCCTGCAGGCCAACCACTGAACTAAATAATAAAAATCACTGAAATCAGTGTCAAACCCAACACAGGCCGTGTTGTGCAACACGGGCACCCGTGTTGGTCCCCTGTCATTTATTTTTCAAGATCCAAGTCCCAGGCTTAGCAACACGGGCCGTGTTAAGCAACACGGGCACCCGTGTTGCACCCCTGTTTTTCCTTTCTCTCAAACTTCGCTCCCAGCTCTCTTCCTGACACGGCCCGTGTTGAGCAACACGGCCACCCGTGTCAGGCCTCCTGTAGCATGTTTTTGAAATTCCTTCGAAACTCCTAGTTTTGCACTGATTTGCTCCGATTTCTCCATATGAACCTGAAAACATTAAAACATACAACCAAAGCATAAAATGACGAATAAAGAAATAAAACACTCAATAACATAACTTAAACATACTTAAAAACAACGGTAAATATATGTGTGAAAACCACTGATCAAGGACTTGGAACATAAGAAACGAATTGTGTTCACGAATCGAAACAAGACTCTTTATTCTTTACTAAACAGTTGTAAAGAATGACCTCAGACTTAACAATGCCTGAACACTACCCTTAAACCCTATGATTGACTCAATTAGACAATCATAACCTAGACTCTAGACACTTCTCATATCCAAAAGAAGAACACGAGGGACTCAAACAAGACTCAAACAAAACAAAAAGACTCTATAATCCTGAGCAATTTAAATAACATACATGGACTTTTCCCAAAGTCTTAATCAAGAAATGTTATTTGAGAACAAACTGCACCAAGTGGACTTGTGCATAGGTTGGATCATGCACTTAGATCAGAACAAGTGATGCACACCATCAATTCATGTTGTTAGATGATAATGCAAATAATATTCTTTGCTGATCTTTGAGAATAAACATGACTTGAGTTATGTTCTGAGGTTTTTATGTGACTTTGTTCTTCTTTGAGAGAATTTTCAAATGGATAGAAGTAGAAAAACATTGTCTTTGCTGATCTTCATACTCTTTTACTCCCCCTGAGATATACAACTTTAGGACATCTTCTATGTTCTTCCTTGAAGTTCCCTTCATTTGGAATTTGCCATAGATTCCAAGTTTAGAAACCTCAGTTTGCTTTCTACACAATATCCAGATTGCCACATTCTGTAACTTGAAATATAAGAAGCCATGATTGTATAACCATAAATTGATCTGTAATATACACGTCTGAGTTGTTTTATACATATCTTGTAAATATCCAGCTCCCATCAAGATATTTAACAGAATCAGTATCCCACACCAGAGACTCTTGCCTTCTTCTTTGATGTGTGAAGATAACTGAGAACTCATGGTTGGAAGAACTTCTTCTCAGCATCCAGGTTCTAAACCTAATAAGTACTAAGTCTCCCGTCAAAGTACTTACCAGCTTTTCAGTTAGAATTTGCTACTCACACTAGGTCATTCTGACTGATTACCTCTTCACATTTATACTTTCTGTTCTTGGCAAGTAGATAAAATAACTGAAGATCTTGAGATGTTGTAACATCAGATGTGACATCATCCTTCATGGTTCTTGATTAACATCTTTAATGTCCAATTGACAACACTCAGGTTAGTAATAGAATAATCCAATAATCAGCAATATCCAGACACATCAAGGGATAAAGTAGCCAGCATCTCAATAACCTTTTCTTCAGACTTTAATTCTGATTTTGAGATGAAGGATGCCATGGTCTGTACCTATAGAGGAGATTCCCTAAGCTAGGTTTCTAGAACAGACTTAGTCATAGCATTACACTGAATTAGTTAAATCCATCTGACTTCCTTGATTTCAAATCATACTACCCTTTCTGGATAACAACTAGGGCAGTACACATTCTTAACCATATTTCACTGTGATTGAGACACAGTATTCAGCTCCAACAACTGCTCTATGGTTAAGAATACTTATCTGGTTTCGTTGATCAGAGGAAACTTACAGATATAAGCTCTTCAAAAGTACAACATAAAAGATTAGAAAGGAATACTTTCATGAGTTTTTCTTAGTGGAACTGAGCACATGTTAACCGTGTCCTGATTAACTTAGCCAGATGTCTCCTCTTCCAGACCAGGAGTAGGTTCCAAACCAATGTTCTCACACTACATTAGTTTAGCACCAGAACATCTATTCTTCAGCTAGTAGCTGAATACCAGTTCTTAATGTCCCAAAATCAGATAGGACATTTGTTCCTCCTTATAGGAACACCTCAACCTTGAAGATTTTAAGGTACACACTTGCAGATAATTATGAATATCATTGATCAGGTGACATTCATCAGCTCTAATAAACCATGCCATTATGAGTGGACTTGATAGGATACTTAAGTATCTTGGACACTTTAATTATAGCTGTCAATGCCTGCCATACATTCTGTTGAACCTTCATAACCCTAGGGTTTCTTAGAGACTATGCAGCGGAAAACAGTCATACTTCAACAGAATTCACACAATGCTTACTTTAAGTGTTATTAGTAAGCATGACAACTACAGATTGGTTGATGCTCAACCTTGCATAATGCTTGCTTCTGCACCAAGCAACTGACTAAAGCAAAATCCTGACTTGTCAAACTCATAAACAACAGAGGTTACCTTATCAATATCTTCACTCCCGCATGAAGGTTTTGATGAGCTTCTTCTCTATTCATAGATACCAATCGAATTTGTTTTTAAATTCAAGTTCTTCACTCCCGCAAGAAGTCCTTGGACTTAGCACTCCTTGTTCCAGCATCACAGCTCTTAGGTCAGGTTGGTCTAATCATATAGTTCCATCCTCAACTTCAAGGGACCATACAATATGAACATTCTTTAATTAAACACTCTTCTATTGTTACCACAACCAGAATTTATCCCTTATGGATCTCATCCAGAAACAGACAGGATGCCTGCTCTGATACCAATTGAAAATTCTAGTATACAGACTCGGATGTCAATCCCGATGTCAAGACATCTGATCTGTTATTAATGTAGCACAAGCAGAATAGAAGGATCCCCTATTATTTAATTAATCTTAGAAAAGAGTCAATGAAACCTGGGATCACATACGTTCAGCATACATAACCAGATTATACTTTTTACATGGTTCTGTGTAGCAACAACTAACACATCTGAACCTGATGTTATAGACAAAGTCATAACATTCATAACTGAATAAAAAATGCAGAAGATAAATAAAACAGTTAATTGTTAACCCAATCGGTTCAAAAAAACTACTCTAGGGGCTACCAAGCCAGGAAGAAGATTCCACTTTTAGTAGTACTATTTTAGATAAACATCCTCTAGTTTACAAATAAACAACCTCTGGTTTACCTACTCACTACCCAATGCAAACTTTATCTCAAAACTCCATCCAAGATAAGAAAACCTCTGCTCACTCCCTGGTGATACCTAACTGTTACAACCCTGCAACAACTATTTACACAATTAACAATGAACACATACTTGATCTTGCTTCACAACTTCAATCAAGCTTACAACACTCAACTCTTACCTACATGTTTCGAGTGAGGAAAATCACTTCTCCAACTTACAGGTTTCGAGAAGGACAAGGCAGCCATCCCACAACCTGGGTGGTCTACCAATAGAAACCCTAATGACTACATCGTTAAAACCAGGTTTTCTATATCTAAACTAGGTTACAAAATTTTCCTATTTATTACCTGATCCCAATTGGATTTGGGATTACAAATCGCAGCACTTTGCTGTTACAAATATGCAGAAAATATTCTGCTACAAATAAGGTCTTTCAATCATGAGTTTACTAAATTAGAAACTGCTGAATCTTCAATCTTCAGATCTAATTCTTCCTGAATCTTCAATCTTCTGATCTGATTCTTCAATTATTCTTTTGACCTTTAAATATGTGCCACATAGGATTACATAATATTCACATAGAATATTCTGTATCTGTTAAGTACAAACTGAATCTTCCCTCCAGTTCTGCAGGCGCGATGTCATGAGTTGATGTCATGACATTCCTTCTAACATCTTGCTTAAACCTATTTTGTTCTTTATAAACTTGCAAGATTCACATTAATATTATGTTTTACTGCTATTGTGTTTTAGTCAAACATAGATGCCAATCAGCCAATAAAAGCACTAACAACCCAGTTCGGTTCAAACAACCTACTTTGGGGGCTACCAAGCCAAGGAGGGAATCTAATATAAGTAGAATTAATTCGGAGTTAAAATCCGCCGTTTACAACTCCTCACTTAAAACCTACCCAATGCAATTCCAACCTATTCCTAGACTTGAGTATCTCCACTCACTCCCTCTCAATCACAACAGTGATTACAAACAAACATAAACAATTACAGAGAGAAGACACTCTTCAAAAACACACCTTGATCTGCTTAAAAGCTTCAATCAAGAGACACACACTCGTGCTTAAAAGCTTAGAGTGACAATAAACACACACAACCTATTCCAACGCAATCATCAAGGACAATTGCTTGGATCACAAGAGACAACAACAGAACTACGGTTCTTCACAATACACAAAATATTCTGTCTGCGTTCCAAATTAGGATTGCAGTCTTTTTATATGTAGCTCTTGGGACTTGGGCTTCTTTTAGAAACAAATTAGGGTTATCCAAGTTAACCTAATTTACACCCCATCTGGTTGTTTACAAAATGTGTTGTCAGCATGATCATCTGGACAAAATATTCAACACACAATAAAAGGTTTCCTAAACTGACAACTGAGAGAAATCAGGAAACACATTTAATAAACATAAACAGCTCCTGCTGTCACACACGGATGTCATGACATCGGTAATGACATTCACTACAGAACCTGTATTAGCTTCACACATATGAAGCCTGCATAACATAATATCAACCAGGTATGTTTTACCAGAAATGCAGCCAACATGAAAACACCTTCCCTAAAGTATTCACAAACTCCAATTGATGTGTTTAGGGCTCCCAACCGAGGGATAAGCAAGACTCCGTGTTCTTGAGTTTGCATCGTTGGCAACTCAAATCTCTAAAGCACTCAAAAACTCCAGTCTGTGTGTTTAGGGCTCCCGCCCGAGGGATAAGCAAGACTCCGTGTTCTTGAGTTCGCATCGCTGGTGCCTCAAATCCCTAAAGCATTCACAAATCCAAGTCGGGTCCACAAGCTCCGTTGTGTTACCTGGTCAGGCAGTGATCAGTTCTAATAAGTACGGTCTTCCAAAGCAAGGAGATGAGAGTGTCAAGGTTATAAGGGCTATAGCAAGATCGGGACCAATGGATATCTGTTTCACATTGCCATTTCTCTTGTATTTAACTATGTGTAGTTACCACTTACTAGGAACTACTTCTTAATTATATATGCTCTTTTACGGGCATTTTTAAGATTAATGAAATTCTTTTCATATTAAAATTTGTTTTCTTTTACTGTTTTGTTTGCATAAAATGTCCTGAGTTTGTGTTAAACTTTGCATATGAAAAGTGCATTGCTTTCATAATACATGATTAGAAATGATAAAACCTTTGAATTTACTTCAAATTTTGTGTAATGAGGAAGATGTCATGCTACATCCTGGGGCATTTGCATCTGTTTATCTCGCAGGTACATCCTTTTGATTATATCATGACGATGCATCGGTGGATCTAGCCAAAGGACGGATCCTCATTCTCCAACTGAGTGCATCCAGATCAGGCTTTCTTTTGTTCCAAGATTCCCTTCTCCTCAGCAAAGCACATTTCAATGAGATCTTCGTGCTTTTAAATCTTTGTTCCCCAGTGGAATGTTTTCTCGCTAGTGGAATCAGGATGGAATGGTATCTGATTCCCCAGCTCTTAATGAGGTTCCTTGCCTGAGTTCCTCATTTTCCCTAGTGGAACGTTTCTCTCCCCAACAGATTGACTTGTTATCCCCAAAAGAGTCATCTTATTCCCTATTGGAGGTGTTTTAATAAAAGGTTCTTTTGCCAGATTCCTTATCCCCAGCGGATTTCTTATCTCTTCAGTGGATCGTTATGTAGAAGTAGTCATCTTCCCCACTGAGGCTTTCCTCAGTAAAGGTTCACATGCATCCTCAGCAGAATCTATTTCCGTCAAGGATTTCTCCAGCGGAATGTTTTCTACATGAGCAAATTGGTTACTCCCCATCAGAGTTGTCTTCATGACTTGCACTTATCTCCGTATCCCCAGTGGGCGAAAGTTTGCTTCTTAAGTGAAGTTGCAAGGGTATTCCCCAAGCAGTCAAGCGGGATTTCCATGTTCCCAAGTAGGATTTATTTCCCAATCAGAGCTTGCATCCATATTTGATCGCCTCCAGCAATGGTCTGACCCCTTTTTGCCAGCTCGCAGTTGTGACCCTTAGTCACTCATCCTGTCCTCCCCGCAGAGTGCCATATTCTCTCCAGGACTTCTTCAGCAATTCAGTGCTCACCCGCTGTCTCCTTAAGTAGCATCTGAATCATGCATCATTTGTATAGCATTCTCTAAAGCGTGTAGCATCTTCCTTCTCGGGAACGTTATTCCATAAACATTCATACATGCATCATGCATAAATCATATCATATTTGTTTCTTTCTACAAGAGAGTCATCAAGATATTCAAATGCCTCCCAGATAGCAACTCGCCTAATCATTACAGGCGCTTATCTTGATGTTTAAATCAGAAAAAGTTTGTGTCTTTATCCTGACCCCGTCAGATCAGATGAAGACATTATTATTCCAGGTGTCCTCAGATCGATTGAAGATATTTGTTCCTATCCTGATTCTAGTTCAGTTGAAGGAGCCGCATATAGATTTCGTGATCTTCCAAAGGAGCAAGTCCGCTGATGCTTCAGATAAGTTGGAAATATCTACGTCCTAACGATTTATTTTCATTCAGAAGAGGAACTCGTCTGCCCAATTCTGATGCCTACTATCAGTTGAAGATGTTTTCTTTTCCCGGTGCACACTGTTCGGAAGAGATATATGTTCCTATTTCTGATAAATCAGATTTTCTATTGAGGGAACCGCCTCCGAATCTCGTCCATCTTACGAAGCAGCATGCCACTGATGCCCAAATCAGATGGAGATGTCTGCCTGATTAACTTTGTTATTCAGAAGAGGATTGTTCTACTTATTTTCTGGCATCGCGCCCATATCAGTTTAAAGACTTCCTTTCCCAACGTAAACAGTTGGGAAGAGATATTGTTCTTGTCCTGATAAACCAGACTTTCAGTAGAGGAAAATGCCTCTGGATCTCGTCAATCTTACGAAGGAGCAAGCCGCTGATACCCAGATCAGTTGGAATATCTTCCTGATGATTTAATTGCATCAGATGGAGATGTCGCCTTAATACCCAGATCAGAGATACTTACTACCTGTTGATGCCTATATCAACTGGAATGTCTCATTTTGATTCCCAAATCGACTAAGACATCTATCCCTGATTCCTGTTCGGAAGACATCTAGTATGTCTGCTACCCTTATCAGTCGAAGATGTTACTTCTCTTGATGCCTAGATCAATTGAAGCATTTTCCCCCTATTTGTGGGGTTGTCTATTCCTTCTTATTGCAAGTTGGGACTATTTAATTATCCAGGTCAATTGAATTTTTTTCTCCTTGCCTGCAGGGTGGTACATGCCTTCTTATTGCAAGACGGAATCTTCTATTGATCAAGAGCGCAAATTTTCGAGTTCATTCTTGTATTCAATTTCCTTCCACCTCAACGTTTTGAAACTTTCGTTTCTCGCTCGTCAGGTTCAAGAGGTTTGAATAGGGGCAACTGTTGCACCCCAAAATTTTCCCTCTTTATTTGTGCTATAATTTATCAAATACCTTTATTTCTTTGTTCGAAAAGGGGGGGAAATAATAAAGGGTTTTCATGGTTTTAAAGAAATGGGACGTGAAGATAGGTCTATATAGTGAAAATGCGAAGAAATTCACTAGTCTTAACGGGAAGGGGGTCGAATTAGCAAATTTCTTGAGGAAGGGGGTCGAATTAGCAAATTTCTTGAGCTTTCATAGAGAAAAATGGTGCTGAATGTAGGTTTTCGGGCCTTAGAAAATTCATATCTCCGATTGAAGTGTCACGCAAATTTCTCCCTCTCCAAGGATCTTGCGCCCCACTCTCTCCCTCTCATCTCTCGGATTTCGTTCGTGTTCGAGTCGTGTTCGCTTCCGTATTCATCTGATCTTAATCTCTTCGTTTGATCCGGTAAGTTCACTACAAACTTTGCTAGATCATTGATTTTGTTGCTTGATTCAAAATTGATCATGAATTTTTTTGAGTGTGTATGATGGATCTATGATAATTGATGGTGATAATTGTGTGTTGATTGAATGATTCATGTTGATATGGTTTAATTGTTCGAATTTAAGACCTATTGGTGGATTGTTGTTGCTAATATGTTTATATTGCTTGTGATCAAAGAAATTACGTGGTAAGTGTTTGATATTTTGTTCGTGTGAGATATTTGTTCTTAATTTTGTGCATTAGTTTGTGGTAATCGATTGTGGATTGATGATTCATGATGCCTATTCTTAATTGATTTCATTTGGGGCTTGTTAATGGATTCTTCTTGATGACATGATCACGATGCTTAAGATCCAAGGCTTGCATGATAATTGTTTGATGAAATGATTAATTTTGCTTTTGAAGAACCAATTGATTTGTCAAATGATGTTGTCTAATCAGATTCTTAACTTTGCTATTTGTTATTGATGATCAAATGTGGATTTGTTGGATTTTTCTCTTCATGCTCATGGTGCGATACCGACGTGTTGATTATTTGCGTATCATTCGATGTTAATTTTCATGCATGAATTGAATCCTGTATGTTGCACAATGTGAATGCTTTTGGCTCTTTAAATTGCATGTTGTATTGTTGCTCGTATGATGGTTGTTTATGGGGGATCGCATTTTGGTTACTTTCGCGAAAAAGCTATTTTTTGGTTGTTTGTGCTAAGTGGGTATGCTCAGGTCGACCCTATAGGTCGATGCATAATGTCCTTGTGAAGCTCGGGTTTGCTCAGGTCGACTCCATAGGTCGATGCACAACTTCTTCAGGTCGACGCATGATCCCTTTAGGTCGAAGCATAAACTTTCTATCCATGCTCCGGTTTGCTCAGGCCGACACTTCAGGTCGACGCATGCCCTGCTCAGGTCGACGCATGATTTCTTCAGGTCAACGCAGAGTTGTGTTTTTTACTTGTTTTACTTCCTAACTTCAATCTTTCATATCTTTTTACTCGCAACTCCGATTTTCATGTTCTTTATATCGTTCGAAAGCTTGTGAAACGTGCTATCTCGTGGGCTGTTTGGCACTGATTGATTGTAGGTTATTCATGTTTTTTTTCCCTTGACATTTTTTGTTCATTTCATGTTTGCGTTAGTTATTCATTTTTCTCTTAGAGTATAGTATGATAATGCAATTCCAATTGCGATTGTTTTGTTTTCTCTAACTTGTGTGCTAGTATGCAAGGCATGTGGAAAGGCGATTACAAATGATGCTTATTTTATTTATGTTCCGCTTTATTTGTGGGAAACAAATTCATCTCCTTGTATCGTATTCTCATCTTGGAGACACGTCTTTCATTTTATACATGTTTTTCTGGATTGCTTGTTTCTCTTGTAGGTGTATTGTGATTATGCTTGATGCATACGTTGACGCGTGATTTATTTTCACGATGTCAACCCTTGTTTGCTTACGTGGCTAATTGGTGTGCTGACTATTTGTTGTTGCCTTTGCTAGCTCGCTTGCAGGATCGCTGGTTTTCTTTCTTATTTTGCTCCAGTTTACGGATCATAATCCATTTGGTATTGATCTCGTTTCATTTTACCTTTTCTCGCACTTTATCGCTTTCTTTCATTCCTAACATGAGAAGTAGAACTTAGGCATGCATTGCATCAGGCCAAGCCCTCGAATGAGGCTTTGTTTTTGTTGGTGTGTTTATGTTTGTGCCTGTAGGAGGTCCTAACAAAGGCCATTCTAAGTCCTCGAGAAGGCAAGTGGAAAGGGTTAGCAATCAACCCCCGCAACTTTCAGTCCCCAGGTCATTCTTATGCTTACTTTTTGCAAGTTCCGAGTTCTGAACACGTGCCAAAGATCATCGAGTCAAAAGACATGTACAAGGCAAGCGAGAAGGGTTTAGTAGTCAAACCCCGCACTTTATATAGCTTGCGTCGCTCGATGTTGATGCTCGATGTACGCACGCACCGTTTTCCTTTTAGATCTGTGACGCCTTGGTTGTTGGGAGGGACTCGCTCCTCTTGTCTATGGTCCAATCTCTTTTTGCACAAGGTCTAATGCTTGGTTGACTCGAGTGATACGCTCCCCTTGGCTATGGCGGGACCGCTTTTCTACTACTTGGCCTGCGCCAGTAGATGTTTGCTTTACGAGCGGAGCTTTTTTGTGTGATATTCTTGTTTGCATGTTGTCATACCCAAAAATTTGCCCATCATATTTATTCATATTTCAGTCCATCTGACTGTCAAATGCTCAAAGATACACAAGAAGGAAGCATGCAGTCTCTCTCCTAAACAATAGCCTCTAAACTAGGGTTTTGTACTTCTCAAAGTAAAATCAAGTTCTAAAACCTCGAATGGATCCCATGGTCTCTCATATGCCTCAAAGGATATTCATGTCCAAATTCAAGCCCTAATTCAAAGGAGTACTAAGTCAATGGTCCAAAGGACCAATAATCGACTTATTGACCTAAAAGTCAAAATATGGTCAAACCACAGCCAAAACTTCTGAGTTTTGGTCAACATCCTCATTATGATTTATCATTCATCATTTGATCAAGCATTGATCATGATTCATCAAGGAAATCCGCAAAATCATCAAAAACCTAAGTTTCTAAATTAGGGTTTTTAAGGGAAATGTCAACTGAACTTTGACCAGCCATAACTTTCGCATGGAACATCAGAAATTTCCCATCCAAAGCTCATTTTGAAGGAAATTGAATTATCTACAACTTTGTCTATCACATGCCAAGGCTAGAAAGGCACCATTTGAGAGATATGAGCAAATACATTACAGGTCCTTCTAGAAGCTCGCAAAAAGCTGTTTTTTGTAAGAAGCCATATCTTCAAGATAAAATCCTCAAATGTAAGAAGGGATCCAAAGTGGCTTGTAGAGGACATCTTGGGCTTTCAAAAAAGTCCTAGAACACTTCCATATGATAAAAATCGAACGAGTTATGGCTTGCACAAGTTGGGCAATTTTGAGAAAGTGCACAAAAGGCAAAGTGGAGAATTTTGAGTTTCTAACCAAATGGGCTAAGTGTTGGTTTTGAAACTTGATCCATAGACCATCCACGACCCATAGTCCCTTATGTTCATTTTTATTATTCTTATTTATTTTTATTTTGAATTTAATCACTTAAATTCAATTTAAATTGAATAAAGTAATGGAAATAATCAAAGATTTGCATGGGATTATATTTCTATCAAATATTGAGAAATATATGGAGATTAAATCAATGGAATTGCATGGAGAGAGAGAGAAGGGAGCAAGATTTGTTTCAAAATTAGAAAGTTTCATATGACTTTTGAATCAAATCTCCTTTATTGCCAATCAAGGATGTCCACACAATTTGATAACCTTAAAACATTCCTCTATATATATAGAACAAAATCAGATGCAAAAGGCACGTTTTGGACGGCAAGAATTAGGGTTCTCAAGAGTTACAAAAATCAAATCAAGGTGCAAAGCTCCCATCACGAGTTCAAGCAAGTTTCAACTCCAAACAACCATCCCAATCTCCTCACAAGGTGGTAAAGGACAATAATGAACCATCAACAAGGTCCCATGACACATGGAACGGTGGTATCATCTTCATATTATCTCATACATTCTTGTATTTTCGTTTAACATGTTTTACTGTGTTTTCATTGAAACTAATGATTGCTATGAGTTCGTGATGATGTTTATAGCAGCCTAGAACCCTTATACTGGAGCTTTAGCGCGTGAATCTGATTTCACCATGACTAGGGCAAGAACAAAATTTGATATTGTTTTCATGGTTTCATAGCGTTTCAGCCTAAACGGATACTATATTCTTAATTAGGGGTTCGTTCTAACGTGATCTGGACGTTTGGTTTTCTTGTTTGATGTTGTTTGATGCAGATTCCAAATCGTGAGATTTAGCTATGAAAACTAGCAACAAAATCCGTAGCTAACTAGTGGCAAATCCGTGGCTAAATTCTGAGTTCAGAATGATGAAGGAGATGAACAGTACCACCTGGACTTTCTGACTGACGGCATGGCAATTCCAGGCACTTCGATTGGCCAGTCAAACGCATTCATCCTCTCTCCAACCACGATTGGACGGTCAATGGGTCCAAGGGCCCACGCGTTGAATTTTTCCATTAATTGCTTGTGTTTATATTGATTGTTTTCTAATCATTCAACTAACGACTTAGAATCTTGGCACAGGAGGTTGGGCATCATTGTTGGTAACCATGAAGGCTAGGGTTCGATACCCAGGCCAGACATATATTTTTATGAAGTTTGATATCATAGTTTCACTACAACAAATTTTTCCTTTAGCAGCGCATCTACGAAAGCGCTTTGGGGAAAAGCGCTGCTATAGGTTGCGCAAAAAACAAAAATAAAAAACAAGGGAAAAAAGTGTTGGCAAGGAGGGGGGGGTACCAGAGCGCTTTCTAGAAAGCGCTGGTAAAGGGGGGGGTTCCAGAGCGCTTTCTAAAAAGCGCTGGTAAAGGGTGGGTACGAGAGCGCTTTCTAAAAGCGCTGGTATAGGGCACATTAGGTATATGGTACGAAAGCGCTTTTAGGGAAAAAGCGTCGGTATAGCTATACCTATGAAAGCGCTTTTGAAAAGCGCTGGCGTAGCTCATTTTAAAATTAAATTTTTTAAAACAAATTAAAACAAACGCATTTTGTATTTCATTCTTCATCGTTTCTTCACTGTTTTTCTTCAAAAAGACGAAGTCACTGTTCTTCACAAGACACCGCCGCCGCCAACCTCCACAGGGCCGTCATCGTTCTTCTTGCCAACCGCCACCGCCGTCGCTGTTCGTTTTATGCTTCGTTCATAGCCGGCGCCGTTCGTTCTCAACATCTCCTCTCAGCAACAATAACTTTGAATTCGTTTGGAGGTAAATCTTCTATCATCTTTCACTATTTTGTTGTTACTTGAAACCCTAATTCTGGAAATGTGAGGTTGAAGGTGAAAGTGAGGTAGCAAGGATGAGAATGTGAGGTTTCAAACCCTGTTTTGCTTTGTTTGTATATTAGGGTCTATGGCATATGTTTTGATACATTGTTTTGCTGAGTTTTGCTTTGTTTGCTCTGTTCAACACAATGAAACAAAAATTGCATAGACAAAATTTCTCTATGCTCAGGAATTGACTTAATGATGTCGGAATCACCTGAAATAAAAAAACAACGTATAAAATTAGAATATAAAAACTAAATGTATTACAAGTTTCTAAGATTGAAATAGTTGAAAAGTTGAAATAGTTACTAAGTTCCAATTGTGTACCGGTCTCAAGTCTAAGGAGGAGATTATAATATTTTGAAAGGAAAACTCTAGCCAAAGCATCTAGATATTTTCCAGTATAGAAACTAACTTTAATATCTTCAATCTAACACGTAATAAAATCATTTTCAGCATACTTTTCTAGAATCAAATATTTGAGCATTTCGGTTTTGTAAATTCGAAAAGTGTAGAACATATGAACTACTTACTGCATTTTTCAAAAATCGAGTTCTAGCTAATTGAGTCAAGAACATATTGGAGCATTTCGGTTTTGTAAATTCGGGTGTTTGTAGTTACTAGCTAATTGATAATTGATTTCATATCATTTTAAATAATTGAGTTCAAGATTGGGTTTTTTTTGATATTGTGTTACTAGTGGTGTATTTAACTGCATCGTGTGTGTTTAATTTTACAGTTACTTTGAAGCCTCTGGTTTCTACTTGTACAACACCGATTCAAACCTACCCATCTCCCACATCAAGTCCTACTCAGGTTACAAGCCCTTTCTTCTTGCTTATAGTTTGTTGTTTTCTGCTTATAGTTTATTGTTTATGGTTCTATTTAATTTCAATTTAGTGTCTCTCAATCAGTTTTTTGGTTTGTGGACTTATATTACCTTGAAATAAGGTAATGTCTTTTTTAAGAAATCGGGGGTAGGCTGAAATAAGGTACTGTCTTCTTTTAGAGACTCAAACAATCGAGACAACTGTAACTTCCTATCTTTAGCTAACTACCAACTTAACCAATATGAAAGCTATAGGATCTCATTAGGTATTGCTTAAGTGTTGCTTATTCACAGTAGTATATTTTTGTACTATAGTTGCATAACATTCTATTTCAAGACTTGAGTGGTTTGACAAGATTTATTTCTATTATTCACACTTTATAGGATCTCATTAGGTATTCTGATCAAGACATAATGATGATAGCTATTTCTTATCTTGACAGAATTCCTTAGTACCTGATAGAGAAACCAAGAAGCAAAAGCATTTGTTTAGCTTAATTAAGACATGGATAAAACATGGATGAATTCAAACCGATTGTCGAAAGAGTACGAGAAAGGGGTATGGGAATTCGTTAAGTTTGAGGTTGCGCACGCCGAAGACCCGATTCGAATGGCGTGTCCTTGCTTGGGTTTCTGTTATGGGGGTAAGGTTGACGGGAATAAGTTGGCATCGCATTTACTACGGTTTGGAATTGATAGAAGTTATACATGTTGGACAATGCATGGTGAGAAAAGTAACGGGAATGTTGAGTCGAGGTGTAATACGAAGTATGCTTCAAACGACGATTGCACAGACACATATGATTATGATTGAGTCGAAGAGATTGCAGAAGCGCTTGAAGAAGATCTTGAGGATTGTCCCAAAATGTTCGAGAGGTTGGTAAGCGATGCAGAGAAACCGTTGTATGATGGTTGTACAAAATTCACAAGATTGTCCGCGGTGTTAAAGTTGTACAACTTAAAGGCGGACAATGGATGGTCGGATAAAAGTTTCACAGAGTTATTAGCCCTTATGAAAGATATGCTACCAGATGATAATGTTCTTCCCAATCGAACATATGAGGCCAAAAAGATATTGTCCTCTATTGGCATGAGCTATGATAAGATACATGCATGTCCAAACGATTGCCCTAAATGCGGTGCCCCTCGATATAAGAAAAAGTTATCTCCGGCCAAAGTCTTATGGTATTTTCCTATAATTCCGAGATTTAGACGCATGTATTGTAGTGAAACCGATTCAAGACACTTGACTTGGCATGCAGATGAAAGAATTATTGATGGAAAGTTGCGACATCTGGCAGACTCACCACAATGGATGAAAGTTGATACTGATTATCCTGAATTTGGAAAAGAAGAAATAAACCTTCGCTTGTCATTGTCTACTGATGGAATGAATCTGCATGGTATTCAAAGTATCTCGCATAGCACATGGCCTGTGATTCTTATGATTTATAACCTACCTCCGTGGCTATGTATGAAGCGTAAGTACATGATGTTATCTATGCTAATTTCTGGGCCTAAACAATCAGGGAATGACATAGACGTATACTTGGCACCCTTAATCGAAGATTTAAAGATTTTGTGGGAGAATGGTGTGGAGGTTTACGATGGGTATAGGAAAGAAAGTTTCAACTTGAGGGCGATGTTGTTCGGAACAATTAATGATTTTCTAGCATACGGAAATCTATCCGGGTACAGCAATAAAGGTCAAAAAGCGTGTCCTGTTTGTGAAGATGAAACCGATACGACACGATTGGATCTTTGTCAGAAGAATGTCTTTCTCGGCCATCGTAGATTCTTAAATTCTAATCATCACTACCGTGGGTGGAGAAAAGCATTCAATGCAAAGGCCGAACATCGTACAGCCCCGCCTTTTTTGTCAGGTGATCAAATTTTTGAAAAGGTGAAAGATGTGAGCACTCAGCTTGGCAAGCCTTTTGCACATTCACTTGTCAAGGGTGGGTGGAAGAAGAATTCAATTTTTTTTGAACTTCCATATTGGAAGTCGTTGTATGTAAGACATTTCCTGGATGTTATGCATATTGAAAAAAATGTATTTGACAGCGGTATAGGTATGTTACTCAATATACAAGGAAAGTCTAAGGATGGCCTTAACATAAAGAAGGACATGGTAAACATGGGAATGAGAACTGAATTGGGACCCGTGACGAAAGGTAGATGAACATATCTGCCACCTGTTGTTTACACTCTATCTAGAAAGGAGAAGAAAACATTGTGTAAGTTCCTCAGTGAAGTTAAAGTTCCAAAAGGCTACTCTTCAGATATTAGAACACTTGTGTCCATGAAAGACCTCAAGTTAAAGAGTTTGAAGACGCATGATTTCCATGTTATAATGGAACATTTTTTACCAATAGGTATACGTTCTATTCTGCCAGAAAAAGTAAGAAGCGCAATAACTAAACTGTGTTTTTTCTTCAGGTCAGTTTGCAGTAAGGTGATCGATCTCGCGATCTTACCAACATTGCAAAAAGAGATAGTTGTTACTTTATGTGATCTTGAAATGTATTTTCCTCCCTCGTTTTTTGACATAATGGTTCATCTAGTCGTTCATCTTGTGAAAGAGACACAATTGTGCGGACCAGCTTATATGAGATGGATGTACCCTGTTGAACGTTATATGAAAATATTAAAAGGGTACGTGAAAAACAGAAGTCGACCGGAGGGTTGTATTGCCGAACGATACATTGTTGAAGAAGCGGTTGAGTTTTGTACTGATTTTCTGTCAAATGTTCAATCAATTGGACTCCCCAAATCTCATATTGTTGGAAAAAAAGAAGGAAAAAGGCTAATTGGAAATAAAGTGGTGACAGTATCAATGGTCGAGCGGGATCAAGCGCACTTGTATGTTCTGCACAATGAGATTGAGGTTGAACCGTATGTTGAAATACACAAGGTTATTCTCCGAGATTTAAATCCGAATAGAAATGAGAATTGTATAGTACGATAGCACAATCGAAGTTTTATACCGTGGTTTAGGGAACATATTTATTCAAAGTATCGTTCAGATCCTGCTTCAGTAACAGAAAGGTTGAGATGTTTAGCCTATGGTCTAAGTATAATTGTGTTTTCTTATAGCGCATACGCAGTTAATGGATACACATTTTATACCAAAGAACAGGATGATAAAAGTACTATGCAAAATAGTGGTGTTACCTTGGTAGCTGAAGCAATGCACATATCAAGTGCGAATGACTTAAATCCGAAATTTGCAAATTTGTCATATTTTGGGGTTATCGAGCGCATTTTGGTGTTTGATTACGCAAAGTTTCAAATTCCTGTATTTGGTTGCAAGTGGGTTGAAAATAATAATGGCATACGAATGGATAAGTTAGGGTGGGGTACAAAGATGAGCCTTTCATTCTAGCCTCTCAAGCTAAACAAGTGTTCTATGTCAATGATCCGACAAGTACGAAATGGTCTATAGTGCTTTTATCAAACAAAATAGTTGATGAAAACATTGGAGATCAAGGTGATATTGGTGTTGGCATTGAATCTTGTACAAGAAACGATCAAAATGAGAACGAATCTTGTACTAGAAATGATCATAATGAGTGTCATACCCTAACTTTTGACCCCCCTAAGATGTCATATCTTTTAAACTTTTCATCAAAGACAAAATAGATACTCAGAGTAGTCATTTATTCATCTAATAATTAGTCGAGGGTGTTCAGGAACAAAAGAACTCAGGCAAAGGATCAATCAGAAAAAGGGATGGTCTCTAACACAACTATGGGACTCAAAAGCTTCATTCTATCCACCTATGATTGATTAGATACCCATCACCTGGACTCAAGTTTGCTTACCTCACCAATCTAGGGTTTTGAGCCCATCAAGGACTAAAATCAGGGATCACAATTGGGGAACCCTAGAAAACTCAAAAGTATCACTCAAAAACTTCAATCATTCTCAAATAGTTCATATGACAATATCCATTGGGCATTACACTCCAATCCAAGTTCCACAGTCATCAATTTCATGTGGTCGACAATTAGGGTTTTTGACCAAATTCACCAAGAAAGTTGACTTTTAATCAGGACATGGATCCAAAACTCAAGACATGGTTCAAGGACTTCTACTACCTCAATATAATCCATTTACATCACTCATTTGAGGAGAAGATCTTGATTTCACACAAAAGTCCAAAATCTCACTTTATCGGGAAAAAGTCAACTGTATAGGATCACCTTTGACTTTTAAGATTTTTGGTCAAACCATGACTTTTAAAGATCAATATCATCAATATATGGTTATTAAATTCATTTGACCAAATAAATTCAAAAAGATTCATCAAGGAGCAAAAAGTCGGGAATTAGGGTTTTTGAGGGCATTGTGGGAACTCAAAATTTCACCTACACAACTCAAAAAACTTCCATCTCATCTCCAATGGTTTTTGAGGCCATTGAGGAAACAAACCTTTGAAGTTTCTTTATTACCATCAAATGGCGTCTCATCTCCAAGTGCCGATGAGAAGTTTGATGAGGAAACAACCCTTGGAGATTTTCTCTTCATCAGAGATATCTTCCAAAAAGAAGATGAAGTTTCTTTATTTCCATCAAATGGCATATTATATCCGAGTGCTGATGAGAAGTTTGATGAGGAAACAAATCTTTGGAGAATTTCTCTTTATCTGAGATATTGTCCAAAATCACAACTTAGACCAGTTTCAAGATATGGACATCCGAAACGAGGGGGGATTGTTTATCTTTTTCTAAGTATCAACACTTAGTTAAAGAAGATGGATTACGCATCCTACATTGCCATCCATTCACCCGAATCCACATAACATGTTTCTACAGGAGTTTGTCTCCCTATCCCCCGCCAAGTGCGACAACGGGATCAAGTCATGCAAAGATTTTCATCACTGCAACATCTCAAGAACGCCCAAAATTTGGGCATTCTTTGGTATTTAAGTCTCTTTCACTCTGAAGCAATCGAGATATTAATCTCTCTCCCTCCAGATAAAAGAAACTTAAATAGGGGCACTTGTCA
This sequence comes from Vicia villosa, assembly GCF_029867415.1. Classification (NCBI taxonomy): domain Eukaryota; kingdom Viridiplantae; phylum Streptophyta; class Magnoliopsida; order Fabales; family Fabaceae; genus Vicia; species Vicia villosa. Next base: position 28,898 of record NW_026706141.1, read on the forward strand.
TACCTTAATTTTTGACCCCCTGAGATTTCATATCTTTTAAACTTTTCATCAAAGACAAAATAGATACTCAGAGCAGTCATTTATTCATCTGATACTTAGTCGAGGGTGTTAAGGAACAAAAGAACTCAGGAAAAGGATCAATCAGAAAAAGGGATGGTCTCTAACACAACTATGGGACTCAAAAGCTTCATTCTATCCACCTATGATTGATTAGATACCCATCACCTGGACTCAGGTTTGCTTACCTCACCAATCTAGGGTTTTGAGCCCATCAAGGACTAAAATCAGGGATCACATTTGGGGAACCCTAGAAAACTCAAAAGTATGACTCAAAAACTTCAATCATTCTCAAATAGTTCATATGACAATATCCATTGGGCATTACACTCCAATCCAAGATCCACAGTCATCAATTTCATCTGGTCGACAATTAGGGTTTTTGACCAAATTCACCAAGAAAGTTGACTTTTAATCAGGACATGGATCCAAAACTCAAGACATGGTTCAAGGACTTGTACTACCTCAATATAATCCATTTACATCACTCATTTGAGGAGAAGATCTTGATTCCATGCCAAAGTCAAAAATCTCACTTTATCAGGAAAAAGTCAACTGTATAGGATCACCTTTGACTTTTAAGATTTTTGGTCAAACCATGACTTTTAAAGATCAATATCATCAATATATGGTTATTAAAGTCATTTGACCAAAGAAATTCAAAAAGATTCATCAAGGAGCAAAAAGTCGGGAATTAGGGTTTTTGAGGGCATTGTGGGAACTCAAAATTTCACCTACACAACTCAAAAAACTTCCAACATGAAAGTTGTAGATCTTGCAAAATAAAACAACATCTTACAATGCAACTTTTTTCAAGAAATCAATCATTTAAGAGGTTTGGAATTTTCAAGCTTTAGGTTATAAAAACTTAGAAATTTTTCTAAGTGTTTTTAACCTAGTTTTCATCCAACTTTGGGCTCATTTTTCACAATTTTCCCAAATGATTCTGAAGAAACCCCAAACTAATTATTTGAAGTAGATGTTTAGGGCTTTCTAAATTGTGCTCAACCTTCTCCAAATTCATTTTGAGCTAGGAGTTATGCTTGTTCAAAGTTGGCCTCATAAGGTAAAATTATAGGTCATGTACAATTTGGAACTTTGCAATTTTGTGCAATTAGCTTCACTAAGTGATGCTACACGACCTCTAATACATCTGCAAGCATGCCATACATCAATTTCCATCATTGCATAAGGATTAAAGAAGATTCCCAAAAACAAAGGCATGTGATTATGTAATGATTACATTTGGGAATTTATGGCAAATTGATGAATCACCAAAGGAATCTTTTCCCAACCAATTGGAGCTCACTTCTGCATCAGAATTGTCCCCTAAGATCAAGCAAAACCGATGGCTAGGGAGTGGTATCAAAGAGCTCATCATTGCACTTCGGATATTCTTTGAATTCCTTCATGCTTAAGAAACCAAACTTCCTTCACTAAGCAAGCTCACGATGTCCAATTGCTCTGCATTCATTTGCCTATAAATACAAGTGCATACCTCAGTAATTAAACACACCAAAGCAACAAAATTCTTGATTTCTCTCTTCTTTCTTCATACTTAAGGTTTTCAAAGGTTCTTTGGCAAGAAGACTCGGATTCTTCAAACCAGAGCTCTTCCTTTGGAATTAAGTATTCAAACACCTTAGGGGAGTCATTTAGAGGTGATCCAAACCTCTAAAACACTTACGTACGTGGAGAATCATCATCTTCACCTCTCACTTGGAGCTGTTGCAGTTGGGGTCGAGCAAGAGGTTCTGGGCACTTTCAGTCCAAGTTACGCATCTCAACACCTTCCAGGAGGATCATTAAAGCTATTTGGATCGTTGCAACAACTCTGCAACACACTTTGATCAGAGCCAAATCTTCATTTTTCAGGTAAGTTTCAAAAGCTTCAAGCTCTATGATTCACGCATGATAAATTTAAAATGAAGTTACCAGCTGGTTTCTGCACCTTCATAGATCATTAACCCTCAATCAATTGCATCAAATCATGCATATATAGTATTTCATGTTTAATTTCAGTTTTAGGGTTCTTAGTGTTCATGCTTGCGAATTTTATGTTACACTTAGAATAAATGAAATTAAAGGACACCATCATGATCCTCGTCCAAAAACAAGCAAAATCCATCTTTACATCGTTGAATTTAGTTGAGAATTGAGGGAGATAGGATTTCCAGAAATTGAAATCGTGAGGTTGAAGATGAAGTTGCTTTGCGCGCGTTTTTTTTTAATTCTCTGAAGCAAGTTTAAAATATAATTATATGGAAGTGTGTTTTGAACGACTAAATCGTTCAGCTCACTTGGTTACATGCGCCTCTCACATTCTCATGCCTTAGGTCTGGGGTTCGATCCCCCCCTCAGACCTTTTGTTTTTATTTTTCATTTTAACGCTCGTGTTTCACATATAATCAATTGGAATACCTCTTTAGTCACACTGAGCGTGTAGCTCAGTTGGCTTTGTTTTGTGTGGTAACCATGGGAGCGTGTGTTCAAGCCTTGGTGGAGACAAATCCTTATTTTTTATCACTTTTCTCACCTATTTTCTTCACAACTTCTCATGATCATTTAACCTATCAAATTAAATCATTTTCACTTCATTTTTTACACACTTGTCATTTAATATATCTATTTTGTGACTAATCAAAAAAATCATAAAAATATTATTTATTTCATGTGTCTTTATTAGGTTTAAAATAGTATGTTTTAAGTGTTTTCTTAAATACTTTAAATATACATTTTTATTTTGTTTTGACCTAACTACTTTATGAATAATTTTATGATAAAATCCTAACCATTTAGGTCTTAATTAGGTATAGATTTTGTCTTTACTTTAATTAAGTTGACTTTTGTCAAAATTCAAACTATTCTCAAATTTTCAAAGTAAACAGACGATTGAGGTTTTCAAACAACAGAACCTCGTATCTTTTCAACCGTTTCTCATAATCAGTAAATCATTTTCATTGGGCCTCTATTAGAGTGTAAGACCCAACACCTTTTTCTTTTCATAGTTTGTTTTCAAAAACTGTAGTTACAAAATCTTCTTTTTGTTTTCAAAACATTCTTCTGGTATTTGAAGGGCATTATTCCCGGTGAAACTCTTCAGATACCTATGTGACCTTTGTCCATCTTCACTTCTTCTGTTTTCAAAACCTTTAACTGTTTATCATAAATATTCAACTGTTATCAATAAAATAACAAAAATTGCTGGTAAGGCTTTGTACATACTTCTTCAAAGGCCTCCACTCCATCCAGGTTAGGCTTTACAAGCTTTCAGTTTACAGTCTTTATTTAAATTACTGTCAAATATAGAACTGTTTATATATTGTTTAGAACTACGTTTGAGTGTAAACCCTAGGACAGTTAAACTATATATATATTATAGGAATATGGCCTAGGATTGAGAATGTCTTCCCGGTGAAGGCTCTTTCCTAATTAGAGATCTGTAGTTCAAACCCCCAAGATGAATTATTCCCGGTGAAACATCTTGGCAAAAACCTTAGAACAAAAAAATAGGACACATCCACCCAAAGAGGAATTATTCCCGGTGAAACCTCTTACCCAATTGGTTAAAGCCAAAATAAGTTCAAAACCACATAGCTTTCTCTTGTGCTATAACAAGGACCCTCGATTAGCCTCCTCTTGGGCTTTGTACAAGGACCCACAGGCTTCTTAAAAGCATTTACAGCTTCCTCTTGAGCTTGTATACAAGGACCCATCAGGTTTCTTATAAACATATGAATAGGTCTTTAGTTACCTTTTAGCCTATCCTGGTGAGTTTCTTCCATTCTTTAAACCAGACTTTAAACAAGCTAAGATTGTCTCAATCTCATATTGAGTACACTTTTTGGAATGAGAGACATGGACAGTCTCTGTCACCCTTATCTTCATCAATCTTCCTTAGTAGAGTCTAGGATCTTTATTTGCTTATTCTAAGTCAATGTCAGCCTTAATCTTGGGCTTTAAAACAAGAAGTCTCCACTAGATAATCTTTCTGCCATTCAACTTAACAAAAACCCCTAGAAAGGGTTAGCCTCCACATCATTCTTTCATTTCAACAAAAACCCCTATAAAGGGTTAGCCTCCACACATGATAACACGATTTTATATCGTATATTTAGCTTAAAATCCATAGATATTTATAGCATTTTCTGTTTATTATGTTAATTTATTATGATATTACGCGAGTATTTGCTTTGTTTCAGGTTTTACACTTCAATTACGACTATTTGCGAAAAGGAAAGAAAATAGAGCTTAAATGACCAATATTTATGCTTAAAAGATGAAAAAGGAGTGCTGAAGCGAAAGAGGGGTGCAATTAGGACCCAAAAGGCCCAAAAGAGATATTCAGCCCACCATGGAACCAAAGGCGCGTGGCCCAAACCTGCCCAGCAAGTGGAGACGCACGTCTCCACGTCCTCTATGCCACGTCAGCAAAGGGAGACGCACGTCTCCATGTTCCTACATCTTCTCCACTTGAGACGCACGTCTCAAGTCAGTAAAGCTGCCTCCTGAAGAAACGGAGACGCACGTCTCCACGCCCAGTCTGCAAAAAGTTCCTTTTTTCACGCAACGTCACAGCAAAACCTCTCCTATAAATGGGACCTTCTATCTCACTTCCTAAGGGTCCGATTTCCTGCCAACGAAGTGCTGCCGAAATTGTACCGCGAACCGCTTTTCTTTATTCTACTTTCATTCAACCGTTTATTTTCTCACAACGATTTCTACACTGGAAATTGTTGTGAACTTTTCATAGATCTAGCCTTACGTTAGATTTATCGTTTTATTTCCTTGTTTTTATTTTCTGCCATTTAAATTCCGAAGAACGATCCAGCCAACCTGTGGTGGAAGTTCAGTACTTGAAGATCCAGTTACCATTTATTTAATTCAGGTTTTTATTTACCGCCTTATTTATATTTATTTGAATGATATATTGTATGCCATTTAATATGCTTATTATTATGAACCGAACCGATTTATGCATGTTTAATCGTATTAATATGTCTGGCTAAATTACTAAAGGTGTCGGTATGTAAAGTAAGTTAACCGTAGGAATCCGAAATAAATTGGCTTAATTATGTTTTATTAATTATCACTTGTTTTTGGTTTATATGTCTAATTTAATTAGTAAGTCTTAAAACCGATAGAGCGAAAGTTTGAGGGGTTAAGACGGTCAAAGGTTAAAATCAATAGAGCGAAAGTTTGAGATCTTTAACCAGATAGTAGACATAGGACATTAGCTTTAAGGATGGCGAAAGCGTATTAAAACTAATTGGAACTTATTTATTTTCAAAAATTGTTTTTACACTCGAGCGGGATAGCGAAAGCGTACGTTAGGGATATTAGCTTGCTCCGAGTCAATAGAGCGAAAGTTTGAGATTAGGAGATTTAAATAGATAACAACCTCATAAAATAGGCATTTTATTAATTACGTTGTTTCCAAAAAGCTCTTCTAAAATCTAATGGGATGGCGAAAGCGTACATTAGGATTAGGATAGTAGTCAGACTCAACAGAGCGAAAGTTTGAGACGAGGATTTTTAATCAATTGAATTAGTAAAGATTTTTAATTTGATTATGCAAAAGCCAATGGACCTTCGGATTACCTTTAGTTAAACGAAATACATACTGATACCTGTCTTTTATTATTATTCTTTATTTTCTCACAAATCACTTTCCCTTAGGAACAATCGAAATTTTAGTACTCCTAGCTTTACATAGTAACCTTAGATAACGGTAGATCGATTCATAGTCCCTGTGGATTCGATATCTTTTAAAACTACACGACACGACTGTGCACTTGCAGTTATCAGATTTATAGACACGTAAAGTCGCGATCAAGTTTTTGGCGCCGTTGTCGGGGACTATTTAAGTCGATATCGTAACTCACTGTTACACCATAGAGACTGGGATTATTCTTCCCTTTCTTTCTGAACGATTGTATGCCAAATACTCGTTCACAAGGAGGAGATTTAATACAACGAATTAACGAGATCGAACGTTTCATTAACGTCAAACGTCGAGCTCGCAATCTTCCCGAAGTAGACCCAATTCCGATTGATCAGGAATTGATTTTTACTGATCCAACGAATCAATTCACCCCAAAGTTAGAGATGGCTGCTCTTCGTCCTCTTAGAGAATATGCCGCTCCTTCGCGCGCTGAACCGCACTCAAGCATCGCACCAACTGCGATTGAGGCGAACAATTTCGAACTGAAACCTTCACTGGTCCAAGCTGTTCAACAGAATCAATTCTCTGGAAGCCCTGTAGACGACCCTAACCCCCATTTCTCTGTGTTCATGCAATATGCCGATACTGTCAAAGCTAACAACGTTAGTTCCGAAGCTATTCGATTACGTCTCTTTCCTTTCTCCTTGAGAGATAGAGCAAGAGCGTGGCTTAAATCCCTGCCTTCGAACTCCATAACCACATGGGACGAATTGAAGAGAGTATTCTTAGCTAGATATTTTCCGCCTAGAAAAACTGCTATGCTCAGAGGTCAAATCAACGGATTTACCCAGAAAGATAACGAATCACTCTTCGAAGCTTGGGAACGTTATAAGGACATGCTTAGACTACGCCCTCATCATGGACTCGAACCATGGCTGATCATCCATACTTTCTATGGTGGTCTCTTATATAACACTAAAATGACTATAGATGCCACTGCTGGCGGAGCATTAATGGACAAGCAACATGATGAAGCATATAACCTCATAGAGAACATGGCACAAAACCATTACCAATGGGGTGGAGAACGAGCCGCTCTAGAGAAGGCCCAAACCAAAGGAGGAATGTACGAAATAAGTGGTATAGACCGCGTTAATGCGAAAGTAGACGCTTTAACTCAAAAGATCGAGAACTTAACCGTCACTCCATCAGCCACCGCTGCTGCCGTAATACCTAACTGCGAGATCTGTGGATTGACTGGACATGTAGTTGCCGAATGTCAACTCTTGACTGGAACCCCATCTGATCAATTAAATTATGCTCAAGGAAACCCTTACTCTAACACGTACAATCCTGGATGGAAGAACCATCCAAACTTTTCCTACAAAAACAACAATGCGTTGTACGCACCTGGACAAGCACCTGCTGTACCACCTGGCTACCAAAAAGCGCCTGTAGCTGCTCAAAACACTCCTAGGAAGTCAAATCTAGAAATCATGATGGAAAACTTTATAGCTTCCCAACAACAAACCAACAAGGACTTCCTGAATCAAAATATTCACAACAGCGAGCAACTAAAACAACTATGAAACAAAGTAGATGCTTTAGCTACGCATAACAAGATGCTAGAAACTCAAATCTCACAAGTAGCTCAACAACAAGCACCTACCGCTGCCCCTGCTGGCACGTTTCCTGCTCAACCACAACCTAATCCTAAAGGACATGCGAACGCAATAACACTACGAAGTGGAACGAATTACGATGGACCAGCTGATCCTCGAACTCAAAACGTACCCATGTCACAACAAGAGCCAAAGGAAACCCAAAAGACATCAAACGATGACCAAACTGCTAAGACTAAAGAGACCCATAACGAAGTGGAATCTGAAAAGGAAAAACCTTATGTTCCACCACCACCTTATAAGCCGCCAATTCCTTATCCTCAGAGATTAGCTAAATCAAAAACCGAAGCGCAATTTAAAAGATTTGTAGAACTTCTGAAGCAATTAAACATAACCCTACCATTCACAGAATCCATAACTGAAATGCCTTCGTACGCTAAATTCCTAAAAGAAATCTTATCAAACAAAAAGAAACTAGAGGATAACGAAACTGTGACGCTTACCGCCGAATGTAGTGCTATCATCCAAAACAACATACCTCCAAAACTGAAAGACCCTGGTAGTTTCTCTATACCATGCGTAATAGGTAAAACCATTATAGAGAAGGCCTTGTGCGATTTAGGGGCTAGTGTTAGTTTGATGCCTCTTTCAACCTGTAAGAAACTAAATCTAGGTGAGCTTAAAGCAACAAGAATGTCTCTTCAACTAGCAGACCGTTCAGTAAAATACCCTGTAGGAATGTTAGAGAATATCCCTGTTCGTGTAGGTCAATTCTACATCCCAACTGATTTCATCATTATGGATATCCAAGAAGATTCTAACATCCCGATCATATTAGGGAGACCATTTTTAGCAACCGCTGGTGCAATTATAGACGTAAAGCGAGGAAAGCTTACTTTCGAAGTAGGAGAAGAGAAAATATAATTTATCCTTTCCCAATTCCTAAAAGCACCTTCTATAATTGACACATGCTGCTCTACTGACATAATCGACGAGTGTGTTCATGAAATACAATCCGAGCCAAACAAGGAAACCGAGATCCTAAAAATTCCTATGCCGCCAATCCTTGAAGATGACAACTGGCGAGGGGAATATCAAGATAACCACTTGAGTGAATGCTTGGCACTTACTCCTGATCCTATACCTGGACCGAAGAAGCCTGCTATAGAACTAAAAACACTACCTACCGATCTTAGATACGAATTCCTTGACGAAGAACAAAAGCGACCAGTTATAGTGAACGCCAACTTAGGACAAACCGAGACTGTGAAATTACTTACTGTCTTAAGAAAATACCCAACCGCTCTAGGATACAACATATCAGATTTGAAAGGAATAAGTCCTTCCCTCTGTATGCACCGCATTATGCTCGAAGACGACTGTAAAACATCTAGAGAACATCAAAGGCGGATAAATCCTATTATGAGTGATGTGGTTAAGAAGGAAATCCATAAACTACTACAAGCCGGAATAATATATCCTATATCCGATAGTAAATGGGTTAGCCCTGTTCACGTCGTACCAAAGAAAGGAGGAGTTACTGTAATCACTAACGCTAAAGGCGAATCTGTAGCACAACGTACCCAAACTGGATGGAGAATGTGCATTGACTATAGGAAGCTAAACAAAGCTACTCGAAAAGACCATTTCCCTTTACCTTTCATAGATCAAATGCTCGAACGCCTAGCTAAACACTCACATTTCTGTTATCTGGATGGATACTCCGGATTTTTCCAAATTCCTATCCACCCTGACGACCAAGAGAAGACCACATTTACCTGTCCTTATGGTACATTCGCCTATAGACGAATGCCTTTTGGGCTTTGCAATGCACCCGCGACCTTCCAAAGATGCATGATGGCAATATTTGCCGACTTCTTAGATGGAATAATGGAGGTTTTTATGGACGACTTCTCTGTCTGTGGAGGAAGTTTTGAAACATGTCTAGCGAACCTTGAGCTGGTACTTAAACGATGCGTAAGCGTAAACCTAGTCCTTAATTGGGAAAAATGCCATTTCATGGTTCGACAAGGAATTGTACTGGGACACATCGTGTCTGATAGAGGGATCGAAGTAGATAAAGCAAAAATTGAAATTATCGAAAACCTTCAACCTCCCAAAACCGTTAGAGAAATAAGAAGTTTTCTAGGACACGCTGGTTTTTACCGACGTTTCATTAAGGATTTCTCTAAAATTACAAAACCGTTAACCGAACTATTAATGAAAGACGCCGAATTCATCTTTACCGATAAATGCACTGAAGCATTTCATACACTTAAACAAGCATTAATCTCTGCGCCAATTATGCAACCTCCCGACTGGAATCAACCTTTTGAAATCATGTGCGACGCGAGTGATTATGCTGTAGGAGCCGTTCTAGGGCAAAGGAAAGATAAGAAACTACATGTCATTTACTATGCGAGTAGAACCCTAGACGAAGCTCAAATGAATTATGCCATGACAGAAAAAGAATTATTAGCTGTCGTATTCGCATTAGACAAGTTCCGTTCTTACCTGGTAGGAGCCAAAATAATCATATACACTGACCACGCCGCCATTAGGTACCTCCTGACTAAAAAGGACGCCAAACCAAGACTTTTGAGATGGATCTTGTTACTACAAGAGTTCGACCTCGAAATTAAAGATAAAAAAGGCACTAAAAATGTTGTAGCAGATCACCTCTCTCGTTTGGAAAATCTAAAACCCGAAGAAGTACCAATTGACGACGATTTCCCTTACGAAAGACTCATCGCTCAATTAGAAGCAAATGAATTCGAACCATACCATCCAAACGCTGAAACCAACAAATTAACTGAAATAGCTTTAGCCCGATCTAACACACCTTGGTATGCAGATTTCGTAAACTACCTAGCTGCTGGTGTGCTTCCTCCTGGTTTAAGTTATCAACAGAAGAAGAAATTCTTCCACGACCTAAAACATTACTATTGGGACGACCCACTCTTGTTCAAAAGAGGCCCCGATGGAATCTTTAGACGTTGTGTACCCGAAGAAGAAATAAGAAGCATAATTACACACTGCCATTCTGCACCGTGTGGAGGACACCATAGCACATCTAGAACCTGCGCCAAAATCCTTCAATCTGGACTTTTCTGGCCTAACCTGTGGAAAGACGTTTCCTTTGCTGTAATAAACTGTGATAGATGCCAACGAACCGGAAATATTTCGAGACGCGATGAAATGCCTGAAAAAGGCATTCTTGAAGTAGAAATATTTGACGTCTGGGGGATAGACTTTATGGGTCCGTTTCCATCATCGTTTGGAAATCAATATATACTCGTCGCCGTCGATTATGTTTCAAAATGGATAGAAGCTATCGCCTCTCCTACAAACAATACACGAGTAGTCACTAAACTCTTTAAAAATGTCATCTTTCCTAGGTTCGGTGTGCCAAGATTGGTAATTAGCGATGGTGGTTCCCATTTCATTTCAAGAATACTTGAGAAACTCCTTCGAAAATATGGAGTAAATCATCGAATAGCTACACCATACCATCCACAAACAAGCGGACAAGTAGAAGTATCTAACCGCGAAATAAAACAGATATTGGAGAAAATTGTTGCTATATCTAGGAAAGATTGGTCAACCAAGCTAAACGAAGCTTTATGGGCTTATAGAACAGCTTTCAAAACTCCAATAGGAACTACCCCATTCAAACTCGTTTATGGAAAATCATGTCACCTACCGGTAGAGTTGGAACATAAAGCCTATTGGGCTATTAAGAACTTAAACCTAAACTACACTGCCGTTGGTGAGAAACGACTTCTTGACATAAACGAATTAGAAGAACTTAGACAAGACGCTTATGAAAACGCCAAAATCTATAAAGAACGAACGAAAAAATGGCACGACAAGCGTATATCTAGGAAAAATTTTAGCATAGGCGATAAAGTACTCTTATTTAATTCTAGACTAAAATTATTTCCTGGTAAGTTACGATCTAGATGGTCTGGCCCTTTCGAAATAACTAACATATATCCGAGTGGAGCGATAGAAATCAAAGGAGGAACCGTAAAGCCTTTTGTCGTAAATGGGCAGCGTCTAAAGTATTATCATCATCTCGAACACGATGAAAACATCGAAGTATTTAAACTTGACGAGCTGCCCGCTCTTTCGAAATAGTCTTCTATTTTAAAATCGTCGAGCTTACGACATAAAACAAAGCGCTTGGTGGGAGACAACCCACATTTATTTATTCTTCTATTTTTAATTTATTAAACTTTAATTTTTCTAATCTTTTATTTTTTTATTTTTTATTTTAAAACTTTATTCTATTTTTAATTTTAATTTTAATCATTTTTACTTTTTCATACATCTTATAATAATTATTATAATTATAACTACTATCTTGATTTGAGAAAATATTTCCTTTATAATTATATTTATTATTATAACTTGTTACCTAAGTTTATTTTTAACTTTTATTTTATTTTTAAATAAGCACTAGCCTAGTTCTAACTTATCTTAATATTTTCAACTTCTAGGTTTTTCAATTAACTACTAACTACGATGCAAGGAGTTGATAATATGGAAGTTGTGTTCCGTGGTAGAGGACAAGAAGCAAGATTCAACAAGCTGGCTGAAAGACAAATAGATTTGACTTGCTACCCTGACCATCCGACTATGATACGACTTGGCATCCAAGAAAGCGTTTTGCACCTGCTAAACCAAGTTGGTTGGACCGGTTACCACTTGTTCCGCAAGTTTAGTACCTACCGGAAACTCACTTTGGAATTTTTGAGCTCACTGACCTATCTTCCAAACAGTGGACAAGGACTGAAGAAAGGAGTCATCCTTTTTCGACTCTTTGGAATGGAATTTAACTTTTGCATGGGAGACTTTGCTAAAATGTTAGAATTACCTCATGGACCCGATGCATACGCCAAAGTAGCTGAAGAAAATCTTCCATACTGGGAGCTGGAAAAATTCTGGGGGAAAATCACTGGAAATGATAACCCCAAAGAGAATGAATTTCACTCTGAGAATATCCACAATCCTGCTTTCCGCTACTTTCACAAGATCCTTGCTCACTATATTTTTGGAAAGCCTGATAATGTCACTGAAGTTACTAGAGAAGAGTTATTCATCATGTTCTGCTCCTCTCAGAATCGCCCGGTCAATGCCATCACATTCATGCTAACAAACTTCGAGCGCATCACGCAAGACGAAGTTTCACCCATTAGGATCGGCGGATTTGTCACTATGATTGCTAATGCCATAGGAATGAGAGTTCCTTTGCTTAGATTGACACCTTATGGTACCCATACCTCTATGGACATCAATTTCTGCTTTAATCGAGGTATCATCGGTAACCTTGGACCTAATCGGTTTGAATTGCTCATTGATAACAAAGTTTGGTATCAGTTCACCTTACCGAATCCTAGGACGAGTGTGCACAACCCTGCCAACTGGCTTTACTATGGTCAGATTCCTGAGAGAGAGCCATCACCTGAAACTCCTCAAGCTTATGAACATTTTGATGAGGAAATGCCTGCATCTGAATCTGAACCTGAAACACCGCCTGGATACTATGAACCTTTACCTGAAGATGAACCGATTCCTGACTATGAACCTTTACCTGAAGATGAACCGATTCCTGACTATCAGCCTTTATCAGAAGACGAGCCTATACCCGAGTACGAGCCTGAGACTCCTTCTGAAGATTCCGTCGATGATTACACTGTTGACATGACTGATGTCGAACTCGAGCCACAACAACCCACTGAGTCCACCGCATCGGTAAATCAAAGGATGCCTAATCTGAACACGCACGAGCAAGCAATCACTGCACTGCTCGTTTAGATTTTCTAGTTTTAGAAATTTCTATTCCTAGTTTTAGTAATTTCTATTTCTAGTTTTAGTAATTTCTATTCCTAGTTTAGATTTTCATTTTTCTGCACTTTTACTTTCTGCTTCTGTTAACACTCAGTACTGGTTTAATATTAAATGCAAATTTCTTTTGATTACTGCTACTGTGTTATATTATACTGCTATTGACTGCTATATATACTTGCCTGGTTATCACTTTTTGCTGTTAATAGTGTTAAAACTCGACACTGTTCTGAACTGATGGACAATTTATGGTATCTGTCAGCACTGTCTGGTCACTTGCATGCGTGACCCACTTTCCTGCAACAGGAGACGCCCGTCTCCATCTGTGTGGGACCAGCTGACAAGAATCAGGGGACAGGAGACGCACGTCTCTATGCTCTGCCCCAGCAGACTGACTGCCTGAGACGCACGTCTCCCAAGGCCAGCAGTCTGCATTTGACCACGCAGACCATTTTTCTTTCCCTCTTGAATTTTGAATTTGAATTTCAAAATTCATTCTTCCTCATTCTTCCCCTATTTATTCCATTTAAACTCCATAAACATCATTCATCCTCCATCATTCACCTCTTAAACTCCATTCATTTCCCACTTCTCTATTCTATTCAAACTTCAAACACCACCATTAATCCATTTTAATTCTACATTAACCACACCATTTTCAAACCTCACTATAAAACCACACCACCACCACTCTTACTCTTCACAACCTTCATACCATTTCTTTTCTACCATTCTACTATCATCTCTATTTTTCATTTTCAAACTCATCATTCCTCCACGTTCAATCATCCGTAGTGTGCGTCCTGAGAGACCACCCCCTAACCTTAACAATGTTATATTCCGAGAAGACGACAATGATGCTCAAAGAACCAAATACCTCGCTTTCTATGAATGTTCGGTTGTTCCCACAAAATTTGTGAACACCGAATGTCTAGAAACTCTAGGCCTCATTGATGGTGTTACCCGTTTGCTCACTAAATCTAGCCTATACCATCTTTGTACCGAACTCGTACCTACTTATGAGCCGCTCGTCTTAGAATTCTTGAGTTCTTTCAGTTACGACACTCCTTCTGATCAACCAGTCTTAACCGGTAGCATCCAATTTAGGATGTTCAACCGTGAATATACTTTGGATCAAGAAGTTGTGGCTACGTACTTGAATTTTAATACGTCACCAAATGCTCTCCGAACTATCTTTCAAGAACTCAATGGTCATTCATGGGAACAACATGCCTTCGACCTATGGTTTAACCTCACTGGCGAAGTTCAAACTGGTTGGAGGACCCTACATGCTTCTCACATTCAAAACCCCGCTATACGTTATTTTCAACGTGTTTTGGGGCATACTATTTTTGCGAGATCCAACAACCACAAGGTAAATCAACATGAACTATTCTTCCTTTACTGTGCGCTAAACAGTCTTCGTTTCAATGCCGCACCGTTTATGCTCCAACACATCCAAGGCTGTGTCAATGCACCGGTACAAACCCCTTTCTGTTTGGCGGAATTATTACTTCCTTGGCCTGTGCTTTAGGTCTTGCTGATGATCTCCTATCACTCTCTCATCTCATGATGCCTGCTCAATCACTTGACCTCACCTATTGCCATGACTCCCATTTGGTTTCACCCCGCCATGATGGCCGCTACACTTTGGTCGTCAACAAAGTTCTGATTCCTTATGTCATCCTTCCATGCCCTGAAAGAATCAACATCCGTTATGTTCAGCGTTGGAGGCTTATTGAAGACAATCCTCAAGATAACCAACCTGATCATCCTAATGAACCTGTGGATGCAAATGACGAAGAACTCAACCAAGGACAAGCTGATGACAACCAACCTCCTTAAAACAACCCTTCGCCTATCACTCTTGATGCCATGTATGCTGCAATTCAACGACAAGACCAACTTTTTCAAGCTATGCAGACAAACCAAAATGAAACACTGAGGCTTATTCGAGAGATGCAACAAGAGCACCGTGACTATGCTATTAGGAACGAAGGCCAATACACTGAAATTGCTACACAATTGCATGATCTTAACATTCGTGTGAATGGCTCTCCTACTGATAGACGTCGTCGTGTTCGTACAAGAGGCGCAAGCAGTTCTCGCAACCGCAACATTGAGGAGTAGTTCTCATGCATTGAGGACACTGCATCATCTAAGTCTGGGGGAGTCGCATTACTTTCTTTAGTTTATCTTCCCTTCAGTTTATTTCCCTTCCTTGTAATGTTTTTTCTAATTCAATAAAAGAATATTTATGGAATTTAAGTCTTATATGTATAATTCCGTAGTTATTACCCTTTCTTCCATTTTCTTGAGCCATAACAAAATTTTTGCTCCTAAACAATAAATACAAACCCCACACGTTCGTGAAATACGAAGCTACTCAAACACTAAACGCATAGAAATTGATTCAAGTTAATATCCTTATTGTCCCTACACTTTAAAACCCCAAGTATGCATAACCGATTTGAATACCCTTTATACCAAAACCACCGACTTTAATTTTTGAAGTAACCTTTAGTAGTTTATTCTAGCAGTCGGCACCGTCTTAGACACCAACTACGCAGAGAGTCGATGAATATAAGTGTATGATCCTCATAATAATAATTATGTGCTTAACCACAATAAGAAATGTGCCTACTAAGTAAGGTGGTCCTCACAAGATCATTTAACCTAACGGTCGCAATTCTCAAATACAAAGAATTTAAAAACTCATTGTTGATTGGTTCAGAAGTCATCTGGTACTGAACTTGGTAGGAAGGACTATTGTCCTATTCCCCACAATCCTCAAATGAGCGCTAAGGAGTATACCACTTATTGTGCCAGAACTCCATGAGAAGGATCATAGTCACTAACCGACTACTCTGCTATGTGCGTGTCGAGATAATGGGCTTAATGTGATTGCGCACGAATGAAAAGGGTAAAACATGATGACAAGTCAAAGGTCGAGCTATAATGGCATGATTCGGATTGGTATGCATACTGGGAGTTGTCTAGTGTCGCTACTATAAGTCTATTGCTAGGATCATTATCATTATTTTCAAATAAGAACACTATGTGGCTGAGTATGACCGAGCGACGTGGAGGGAGTGTGTTTCATTTATCTTTATCTTATTATTTTTGCTTGAGGACAAGCAAAGGTTCAAGTCTGGGGGAATTTGATAACACGATTTTATATCGTATATTTAGCTTAAAATCCATAGATATTTATAGCATTTTCCGTTTATTATGTTAATTTATTATGATATTACGCGAGTATTTGCTTTGTTTCAGGTTTTACACTTCAATTACGACTATTTGCGAAAAGGAAAGAAAATAGAGCTTAAATGACCAATATTTATGCTTAAAAGACAAAAAAGGAGTGCTGAAGCGAAAGAGGGGTGCAATTAGGACCCAAAAGGCCCAAAAGAGATATTCAGCCCACCATGGAACCAAAGGCGCATGGCCCAAACCTGCCCAGCAAGTGGAGACGCACGTCTCCACGTCCTCTATGCCACGTCAGCAAAGGGAGACGCACGTCTCCATGTTCCTACATCTTCTCCACTTGAGACGCACGTCTCAAGTCAGTCAAGCTGCCTCCTGAAGAAACGGAGACGCACGTCTCCACGTCCAGTCTGCAAAAAGTTCCTCTTTTCACGCAACGTCACAGCAAAACCTCTCCTATAAATAGGACCTGCTATCTCACTTCCAAAGGGTCCGATTTCCTGCCAACGAAGTGCTGCCGAAATTGTACCGCGAACCGGTTTTCTTTATTCTGCTTTCATTCAACCGTTTATTTTCTCACAACGATTTCTACACTGGAAATTGTTGTGAACTTTTCATAGATCTAGCCTTACGTTAGATTTATCGTTTTATTTCCTTGTTTTTATTTTCTGCCATTTAAATTCCGAAGAACGATCCAGCCAACCTGTGTTGGAAGTTCAGTACTTGAAGATCCAGTTACCATTTATTTAATTCAGGTTTTTATTTACCGCCTTATTTATATTTATTTGAATGATATATTGTATGCCATTTAATATGCTTATTATTATGAACCGAACCGATTTATGCATGTTTAATCGTATTAATATGTCTGGCTAAATTACTAAAGGTGTCGGTATGTAAAGTAAGTTAACCGTAGGGATCCGAAATAAATTGGCTTAATTATGTTTTATTAATTATCACTTGTTATTGATTTATATGTCTAATTTAATTAGAAAGTCTTAAAACCGATAGAGCGAAAGTTTGAGGGGTTAAGACGGTCAAAGGTTAAAATCAATAGAGCGAAAGTTTGAGATCTTTAACCAGATAGTAGACATAGGACATTAGTTTTAAGGATGGCGAAAGCGTATTAAAACTAATTGGAACTTATTTATTTTCAAAAATTGTTTTTACACTCGAGCGGGATGGCGAAAGCGTACGTTAGGGATATTAGCTTGCTCCGAGTCAATAGAGCGAAAGTTTGAGATTAGGAGATTTAAATAGAGAACAACCTCATAAAATAGGCATTTTATTAATTACGTTGTTTCCAAAAAGCTCTTCTAAAATCTAATGGGATGGCGAAAGCGTACATTAGGATTAGGATAGTAGTCTGACTCAACAGAGCGAAAGTTTGAGACGAGGATTTTTAATCAATTGAATTAGTAAAGATTTTTAATTTGATTATGCAAAAGCCAATGGACCTTCGAATTACCTTTAGTTCAACGAAATACATACTGATACCTGTCTTTTATTATTATTCTTTATTTTCTCACAAATCACTCTCCCTTAGGAACAATCGAAATTTTAGTACTCCTAGCTTTACATAGTAACCTTAGATAACGGTAGATCGATTCATAGTCCCTGTGGATTCGATATCTTTTAAAACTACACGACACGACTGTGCACTTGCAGTTATCAGATTTATAGACACGTAAAGTCGCGATCAACACATTCTTCCATTTTAACAAAAACCCCTGGAAAGGGTTAGCCTCCAAACCATTCCTTCATTTTAACAAAAACCCCTGGAAAGGGTCAGCCTCCAAAATCACTCCTTGAAATCCAAAGATTCACTCTTTTAAAAGATAATTCTTCAAAAGAGTCAAAACCGCTGGAAAGGGTCAGCCTCCAAAAAACATGATAAAAATACAGTCTTTTAATAGTCAATTTCTCTAGCTGAGTCAAAATCCCTGGAAAGGGTTAGCTTCGAAAAAACATAAAAATAAATTAGTTTGTCAAATCCTCTAGCAGAATAAAACTCCCCCAGTGAGTCTTTCATTTTTAGTAGTCACAACCTTGGGCTTTGTACAAGGCATATAAACCATATTTCCCTGTGTCAAAGATTCCTGATCTCAAGGATCTTTTCCCCATAGAGTCTTCCATAATCAGTTTCTTTAAGAGTCCGCCACAACCTTGGGATTTGTACAAGGCAGAAAATAATCTTTCCCCTAGCTAGAGTAGCCACAACCTTGGGCTTCATACAAGGCACAAATTAAATAACTTACACAGATAAGAGTCAGCCACAACCTTGGGCTTTGTACAAGGCACAAAAAAATAGAGTCATTCATAATCTTAAAAAACTCAGTTATCCTCAGCAGTCAGCCACAACCTTGGGCTTTGTACAAGGCACAAAAATAGAGTCTCCCTAAGTAGAGTCAGCCACAATTCTGGGCTTTGTACAGAACACCAAATAAAATCCATCAAATAAACACTCTCCAACTAGAGTCAGCATCAATTCTGGGCTTTGTACAGAACACAAATTCCGTGTAAATTAACCCCCAGTAGAGTTATCTCCCAGAGTCAATAAAAACAATCAAAAAGCCTTAAGCTTGGGCCTCATTCAAGCCAGCTAAAAAGTCAAATCTTTTATACAGTAAATAGACATAGCTTATCTCTATAGAGAGATATTTTTACTACTCTACCACATTCATACAAACTAACATCACATTTCATTTTAATTTTAATCAAGTCTCCCATTTAGGATTTTGAAAGGCATAAGCTGGCAGTGAAACCAGACATGTGATTAACTTTCCCTAATTTGGACGAGCATCTTTCTTTCATTTAAGAGATACTAGCATACTTGCAAACACACAAGTAAGGTCACTCTCTTAATGAAATGAATTCAGTTATTCTGTCACTCTTTTAATGTTTGTAGTGGAATAGTAGAAATACTTCTCTATAAAGATGACTTCATGTCTCTTTACTTTAAACAGAGATTTAATTCAAAGCTTCAACCTTGAGCTTCAAGCAAGGCACCAAAAATAATTAATTTCCCTAGTTAGTTCCCCGAACTACATTAAGCTCTGAATTCCACTAGGGATATGTAGGCATGAGGTTCAAAAGGAACCTCAGCGTGCTAATAAAATACCAAAAATAGTCAGTTTGTCTGTCTGTCTTTTTTTAAAATCAATTCAATTCTCTCTCCTAACACAAAGGAGAAACTTTCCCAATCATTAGCAATAAACACAATCACAATGACACAGAGAAGGTTCTCGTAGAGTACTACGGATATGTAGGGTGCTTAAACTCTTCCCTATGTATAACTGACCCCCCGAACTCCAAAATTTCTAGTCTAGGTGAAATCCCCACACTTAGCAAACTCCTAGGGTTTAGTTGAGATCTTTTTTCCCCTTTCCTACTCGTAGGACAATAAGAAAGTTCGTGTGATATCGTAGGAAGAACTGAAACAAAATTTATCCCATCTTGGGCGGATTCTCCTTCCAAATTTCGTGTGAAGGGTTTAGCGTGCCGTCCTCCCAAGTGAAACGGGGAGGTAAAAAAAAAGACACCACAGAAAAATGGCGACTCTGCTTGGGATATAAGTGTTAAAAACCTTGGTTTTTCATCCAAACCAATGGTTGACCTGTTGCTGGTCCAGCTCCAATGAGGAATTAGGGATGCCAAATTCCCCCTTAAACAAGAGAGGTCTTGCCTAACCTCTGTGTCATTTCATGTGATTGTTGCATATATATTTGTTTATTTTGTTTACTTTGTATCGGGAAAGGGCTTGATTCCCCCTTGTGGTGAGAAATCCTATACCCGGATTTGAGTGCAACATAAGATAGGATGGAGGATGTATTCCCGGTGAAGACCCTCTAATCTTGGTTTCCAAATCTACTCTTGGGATTTGCCTGGCAGGTTGTGATTAACTGCTGATCGCGACTTTGCGTGTCTATTAGTCGGGATAACTGCAAGTGCACAGTCGTGTCGTGTAGTTTTAAAAGATATCGAATCCACAGGGACTATAAATCGACCTACCGTTATCTAAAGTTACTATGTAAAGCTAAGGCTAATGATATTTGGGTTTTTTTTTATAAATGGGGAAACTAAAATCTTAAATCTAGGTAAAATATAATAATAAACGGATATCAGTATGTATTTCATCTAACTTAGGTGATCCGAAGTTCCATTGGCCAGATTCTAATTAAATCAAAGATCTTTACTAACTATGTTATTTAAAAGTCCTCCTCTCAAACTCTCGCTCTATTGATTCAGACTACGATCCTAACTCTTAATGTACGCTTTCGCCATCCCACCAGATTTAGAAACGCTTTTTGAAAACAACATAATTAATAAAATGCTTGTTTTATGAAGTCGTTATCTACTTAAATCCCCTAATCTCAAACTCTCGCTCTGTTGACTCGGAACATGCTAATATCCCTAACGTACGCTTTCGCCATCCCGCTCGGGTGTAAAAACACTTTTTGGAAATAAATAAGTTCTAATTAGTTTTAATACGCTTTCGCCATCCTTAAAACTAATGTCCTATGTCTACTATCCAGTTAAAGATCTCAAACTTTCGCTCTATTGATTTTAACCTTTGACCGTCTTAACCCCTCAAACTTTCGCTCTATTGGTTTTAAGACTTACTAATTAAATTAGACATACAAACCAAAAACAAGTGATATTTAATAAAACATAATTAAGCCAATTTATTTCGGATCCCTACGGTTAGATTACTTTACATACCGACATCTAAATAAATCAGCCAGACATATTAATATGGTTAAACATGCATAAATAAATTCGGTTCATAATATTAGGCATATTAATTGGCATATAATATATCATGCAATAAATATAAATAAAGGCGATAAATAATAAACCTGAATAAAATTAATCTGGAATAAATCTTTAAATCTTCAAGTACTCGAACCTCCACCACAAATCGGTTGGATTGTTCTTCGATAAATTATTCGATCAAATAATTATAAAAACAAGGAAATAAAATACTATGATCTAACGTAAGGTTAGATCCAGTAAAAGGTTCACAACAATTTCCGGTGGAGAAATTGTTGTGAGAAAAGATGAACGGGATAGAAAATATTTGCTGGAAATATAATGCTGGAAATAAAATACTGGAATAAAAATAATATGAAAGCTTAAAACTAAAATGTTGATCCTTGCTGAAAAACTCGGACCCTGGAAACTGAAGTATCAGTCTCCTTTTATAGCTGAGCGTAGGCAGTTTCGTTCCGTGAATATAGCACATTCTGACGCAGACTTGGGAGACGCACGTCTCCACTTCTTCAGGAAGACTAGGCAAACAGACTTGAGACGTGCGTCTCAAGTGGAGCTTTTTTAGGGAGGGTTGGAGACGGGCGTCTCCATTTGTGACGTGGTCATTTGTGGGCTTTGGGCCTTTGGAGACGGGGGTCTCCAACCTTGGAGATGGGCATCTCAACTTTGGAGACGGGGGTCTCAGTTTGGAGACGGGGGTCTCCATTTGGAGACGGGGGTCTCCATTTGGAGATGGGCATCTCCCTCTATCTTCGTGGATTGGGCTTGCATCTTTTCACAATTGGGTCTTCTTTGCACCCCTTTCTTACTTCAGCACCCCTTTTTCATCTTTTAAGCATAAATAGTAGTGGATTTAGCTCCATTTATTCTCCTTTTCACAAATAGTCCTCCAAACGAACATAAAACCTAAAACAATGAAAATACCAGCATAATACCAACATAAAGCAACATAATTAAGATAAAATAGGGAAATAATTGATATAAATCGAGCCAAATAAACGATACATTTTCGTGTTATCAAATACCCCCACACTTAAACCATTGCTTGTCCTCAAGCAATCAACCACACGGTAAAAAGAAAATGATTAAGCAAGTTTCGAGACAAGGGCATGACACGACTCCTAATCATATTTATGTTAGGCAAATGTTACATTGATAGGTAATAGATATCAACACCAAGGATACCGTAACGACACAATGTTCAAAAACTCCCTCCTTATACAAACCAATTCGAATTATGTCATTATAACTCAACCTATATCTCTCGTTTTTTCCTTTCACTCTTTTCATTCAAGCGCAATCACATTAAGCCCGTTATCCGTACACTCACATAGTAGGGGAAATCGGTTAGCGACTATGATCCTTTTCTTTTCTTTAGCACGGGGTTCTGGTTTTTTTTTAAATGGTGAAGCCCCATCTTTCCCAACTGCGGTTGCGGGGGATTGGACCGTAGTCCACCCTACCAAGCCCAGTACCAGCGACCTCTAGGCCAACCAACAGTGGGTGCTAATTATTAAATCCTATTATGCGTAACAACCGTTAGGCTAAATGACCGGGTGAGGGTCACCTAACTTAGAGGGTTATTTTTTTTTCAATCAAATCATTTATCTATTAAAAACAGGATCATTCACTTATATTCATCGACTCCCTACGTAGTTTGTGCTTAAGATGGTGCCGACTGCTAATATAAACTACTTAAGAGCTACTTTAAAAACTTGAGCCTAAGGTCTCGACATAATGGGCATCCAAATTGATATCACATAATTAGGGGGTTTAGGGTGTCAGGATAGTATCAATGTTATTGAAATATTCCCAAGTCTTTCTAACAAAGCCTAAAGTGTGACGACCTAAATACTTTCAGAGTGTGCGTGCCACGCATCAAAAAGAAAATAAATTGTTGGTGGTTAAAAATTTTAAAATTTCGGGGAAATTCAATAGCAACTAAAAATCACGTATAAAGACTCGACAACACAACTAGAAGACAATAAATAAAGCAATAAATGAAAGCGGTAAAGCTTCTCCCCCACACTTAAACCAAACATTGTCCTCAATGTTTCGATCCAAGGTGGAGAAGAAAAGACAGAACCTATATGGATGCTACCAGAGGGCTATCACAACCAAATCTGCTCCGCGTCCGGAGGAAATATCTTCTCTTATCATGCTCATCAACGGTGTCACCACCAGCAGCAACACTCGTAGGAATGTGCGTGGAGACCCATTCATCTTTGAGATGATCGTCTATAGATTTTTCGCCTAGATATGGTCGAGACGTGACAGGCGATCCATATCTTTATTATCTGCAAGTTCAAACGATAAAAGGAAAACATTAAATTGAAAACTCGTGGGTTGCCTCCCACGCAGCGCTTTGTTTAACGTCAATAGCTCGACGGCTTAAGAGTGCAAGCACTCAAGGTATTTCTTTCGAGAAAGACTTCTCGGTTGAACTTTTAGCAAATGTCGTTTTCCATGGCCATTTATCAAGCCATCTCACATATCCCTCACCTTTTCTTTTCTTTCTTCTGTGGGGTGGTTCATTCATTTGAAATCGCGGTGGCGGTTCTGGATCTATCTGTGGTTTCAGCTTTTCAAACTCGGGCTTAGTGATATCATCCACCACCTCAAAAGTTAACCTTACCCTCTTATCACTAACGATATCCTTAGTTTCATGGTCGTCTAAATTTCTCTTTTTATGCAAGACTTCAAATAAGGGTGCATTAGTGTGGATATTTTTCAATATCTTCACATACATTATGGATTTGGAGTCTACCTTAGCTTCCACAAAACTTTGCGGGAAAGAAATCGGTGGGGTATAGGGAAAAGGAATAATAATAGGTGCTTCCCTCTCTACCTCTTCTACAACCTCCCTTTCAGTTTGTGTTGGTGGATTTTTGTCAATCTCCACTCTTTTCTCACTAGAACTCTTCTCAACCACATCATCAATCTTCTTAATCTCATAATCACTCTCCTCAATCTCATTATCACTCTCCTCAGGAATTTCAATTTGTTCTTCACTAATGGTTGTTTCCATATACTCCTCAAGTAAGTGTCCTAGCGACTTTTGTTCAAGTTGGGAGATTTGAGTTTCTAATGCCATGTTGTAAGTCGCGAGGGACTCAACCATAGTGGTCAATTGCCTAAGAGTTTCATTGTTTTGAAGACTTTGTTTGATAAACTCTTGGTTTTGGACGGTTTGTGTCTCTACAAAGTTCTCCATCATGGCTTCTAATCTAGAGTGAGTTAGCGTCTCGTCGGGATCCTCCACTGATGTTTCAAAGCTAAAATTATGGGATTCTTGAGGTTCTTCAAAGGGAGTTAGCGTTGCGTTTTGCGTTTCCTCAAAGTGCTTCGTCATCATAGATTCTAGCCTAGAGAGAGTTTGTTCTTCAATGAATTCCTCCATTAAGATTTCGAGGTTGGATTTATCGAAATTTTGGGCGTGGTGATCGTAGAGAGAATTCGATTGATGATAAGTTTGCGTTGCATTGAAATCCTCTATTAATGCTTCGGGGTTAGAATTATAGGATTCTTGTGGTTCCTTGAAATATTGGTTGTGGTTATCGTAGAGGAAATTCGGTTGAGGATAGGATTGGTTGGAATTATAAAATTCTTGCGACTCCTCAACATGTTGGGATTGATAGTTGGAGAGGGTATTCGGTTGAGGATAGGTTTGGTAGGAATTATAAAATTCTTGTGGTTCCTCGAAATGTTGAGATTGGTGATTGTAGAGGGAATTCGGTTGAGGATAAGCTAGTGTGGAATTGTAATCCCCAATTAATGTTTCGAGGTTTGGATTATAGGTTTCTTGTGGTTCCTCGAAATGTTGAGATTGGGAGTTGCAGAGGTAATTTGGGTGAGAATGAATTGGTGGCGCAGCATTGAAATTCTCCAATAGTATTTCGAGATTGGATTTATAGAATCCAGGTGATTCCTCGAAATACTGGGAGTGGGGGTTATAGAAAAAGTTTGGGTGATACATAGTAGTAAATGGAAAGAAAAAAAAAATAATGCCTTAGTCTCTACGGTGTAACAACGAGTTACGATATCGACTTGAATAGTCCCCGGCAACGGCGCCAAAAACTTGATCGCGACTTTGCGTGTCTATTAGTCGGGATAACTGCAAGTGCACAGTCATGTCGTGTAGTTTTAAAAGATATCGAATCCACAGGGACTATAAATCGACCTACCGTTATCTAAAGTTACTATGTAAAGCTAAGGCTAATGATATTTGGGTTTTTTTTTATAAATGGGGAAACTAAAATCTTAAATCTATGTAAAATATAATAATAAACGGATATCAGTATGTATTTCATCTAACTTAGGTGATCCGAAGTTCCATTGGCCAGATTCTAATTAAATCAAAGATCTTTACTAACTATGTTATTTAAAAGTCCTCCTCTCAAACTCTCGCTCTATTGATTCAGACTACGATCCTAACTCTTAATGTACGCTTTCGCCATCCCACCAGATTTAGAAACGCTTTTTGAAAACAACATAATTAATAAAATGCTTGTTTTATGAAGTCGTTATCTACTTAAATCCCCTAATCTCAAACTCTCGCTCTGTTGACTCGGAACATGCTAATATCCCTAACGTACGCTTTCGCCATCCCGCTCGGGTGTAAAAACACTTTTTGGAAATAAATAAGTTCTAATTAGTTTTAATACGCTTTCGCCATCCTTAAAACTAATGTCCTATGTCTACTATCCAGTTAAAGATCTCAAACTTTCGCTCTATTGATTTTAACCTTTGACCGTCTTAACCCCTCAAACTTTCGCTCTATTGGTTTTAAGACTTACTAATTAAATTAGATATACAAACCAAAAACAAGTGATATTTAATAAAACATAATTAAGCCAATTTATTTCGGATCCCTACGGTTAGATTACTTTACATACCGACATCTAAATAAATCAGCCAGACATATTAATATGGTTAAACATGCATAAATAAATTCGGTTCATAATATTAGGCATATTAATTGGCATATAATATATCATGCAATAAATATAAATAAAGGCGATAAATAATAAACCTGAATAAAATTAATCTGGAATAAATCTTTAAATCTTCAAGTACTCGAACCTCCACCACAAATCGGTTGGATTGTTCTTCGATAAATTATTCGATCAAATAATTATAAAAACAAGGAAATAAAATACTATGATCTAACGTAAGGTTAGATCCAGTAAAAGGTTCACAACAATTTCCGGTGGAGAAATTGTTGTGAGAAAAGATGAACGGGATAGAAAATATTTGCTGGAAATATAATGCTGGAAATAAAATACTGGAATAAAAATAATATGAAAGCTTAAAACTAAAATGTTGATCCTTGCTGAAAAACTCGGACCCTGGAAACTGAAGTATCAGTCTCCTTTTATAGCTGAGCGTTGGCAGTTTCGTTCCGTGAATATAGCACATTCTGACGCAGACTTGGGAGACGCACGTCTCCACTTCTTCAGGAAGACTAGGCAAACAGACTTGAGACGTGCGTCTCAAGTGGAGCTTTTTTAGGGAGGGTTGGAGACGGGCGTCTCCATTTGTGACGTGGTCATTTGTGGGCTTTGGGCCTTTGGAGACGGGGGTCTCCAACCTTGGAGATGGGCATCTCAACTTTGGAGACGGGGGTCTCAGTTTGGAGACGGGGGTCTCCATTTGGAGACGGGGGTCTCCATTTGGAGATGGGCATCTCCCTCTATCTTCGTGGATTGGGCTTGCATCTTTTCACAATTGGGTCTTCTTTGCACCCCTTTCTTACTTCAGCACCCCTTTTTCATCTTTTAAGCATAAATAGTAGTGGATTTAGCTCCATTTCTTCTCCTTTTCACAAATAGTCCTCAAAACGAACATAAAACCTAAAACAATGAAAATACCAGCATAATACCAACATAAAGCAACATAATTAAGATAAAATAGGGAAATAATTGATATAAATCGAGCCAAATAAACGATACATTTTCGTGTTATCAACTGCGCCAATGCATTCCGAGACTGATTTGTACCTGGAGGACCTAGAAACACATTAACCCCACTTAAAGCCTTTTTTAGGACGTAGAGCGGTGATTACGAAAGTAATTGTCACGCAGATACTACACTCAGAGAAAACTCTCTTATAGATACCAATCAACGTATCTTTAAGGTTGACCAAAAACTCTAACACCCCTAGAATCCGTTCTACAGGTACAAAAATCCTTATCCTTGGTTTACCATTGGGGTGAGGTTTGCGTTGTGACTTCATGACCACTATACCCTTCTACGCCATGTTTGTTTAAAAACTCTTGTATGTGCATTCATGCGTTCATGCATTCATTCATTAATAATTAAAACAAAAAAAAAGAGTCTTTTTTGAGTCGTTTTTCAAGGAAACTAAATAACGAACGTTTTGAACTTCATAGAAAGAGAGAAACGGAGAAAGGACTTAAGGATCTATATCATGGATTACGGAAGAAAGAGAGCTAGGAAATACACCTTCAAAATTCCTAAGGTAGAGGAATTGGAAAAGCTCGGAAAACTGGTGGTCAACCCCCAGGCTTTCCAGGAGAAGTATGGAAAACTTCTGCCTCTTCTCAGCACTAACATTGTGGATGGGATCCTACCCACATTGGTGAGGTTTTACGATCCAACGTATCACTGCTTTACCTTTCCAGATTATCAACGCATGCCTACATTGGAGGAGTACTCTCGTCTGAATGGAATACCCGTATACTTGCAAGATCCGTACTCCGGTTTGGAAAAGAATCCTGACGACATTATCATTGCTGCAACTTCTCCTTTGAACGTAGTCGACATCAGAACTCATATGGTGAGTAAAGGAGGAATCCAAGGATTACCCTCCAAATTCTTGTTAGACCAAGCTCGGTATTTCGTCAGCATCCAAGATATGAGCGCATTTGAGGAAATCTTGGCTTTGCTTATCTACGTATTGTTTTTGTTTCCTAACATTAACGATTTCGTCGACATCAACGCAATTAAGATCTTCTTAATTGGAAATCCAGTTACAACCTTGCTTGCGGATGCTTATCACTATGTGCATTCAAGAAACCTGCACCGAGGAGGATTAATCACATGCTGCGTGCCGTTATTATACTAATGGTTCATATCACACCTGCCAAAGTCTAGCACTTTCTGGAACATCAGGGATGGCCTTTACTGGTCACAAAAAATCATGTCTCTCACTCATACAGACATTGATTGATGTAGTCCTGACAACAACGAAACCAAGACCATCTTCAGTTGTGGAAGTTATCCCAACATACCCCTTATTGGAATTAAGGGAGGAATCAGCTATAATCCAGCTTTAGCCCGTCGTCAATACAACTATCCTATGAAAAACATTCCAAGTAGTATTCAATTGGAGGGTCTGTTCGTCAAGAACATCGACGATCATGGCAACATGCTGAAGAAGGAAATTGTCCAAGCCTGGCGTCTTGTTCACACAAAAGGGAGAAGATTGTTAGGAAAACATCTTTGCATCTCTTTGGATTATTACCTTCAATGGGTACGCGTCAGAGCATTCAAGTTCAGGATGCCATATCAACATCAAGAACCTATTCCCCTAAGGGAACCAATTTACCTTTTCTCCACCGATGTTGAAAAATTGCAAGCGGCGTTAAATAATGTATGCCAAGAAAGGAATGCTTGGAGGAATAAGTATCGAATTGTCAACACGGAAAATGTTGAAATTCAGAACATCCTAAGAAGGAAAGATGAATTACTGGAAGTACTCGATCGACAAGTGACACAATCATCACTTTCTCATCATATCCCTCTTGCTTCCTAGATCATCGATCAGCTCATGTCAGAGAACGCTCATCTCAAGAAACAGAAGAAAATGTTAGAACGTGAAGTTGGCTCTTCGTCAAAGTTTTAGAGTCCTTTCTCTTAGTTTCTCTGTATTTCCCTTTTCAAAGTGTGTAAAAAACGACGTTTTCGCTTAATTAATAAAAGTTTGATGTTTCATAACGTAATTATGGTGTTTCCTTGAAAAATAATAACTTAATTACATATCATGCATCTGTTTAGTTGTACGCACTGACACGAGAATTGTCGCGGATCTAATAGTCACTTTCCTTTCTCCAGAAAGAGAGGAGGAGAAGGAGGTGAACAAAGACTTTCAAGCTGTCTCATCCATACAACACTCGTTCAAGTCGCAAGAAAAGAATGGAAGACTTTGAACAAGAGAATGAAGAACACAGAGAAGAGATTAATACTCTTAAAGGTACTGTTGAAAGACTTAATAGTATGGTAGAAGCCCTGGTAGTTGCGCAGAATCAACCAACGCTAGAAGAACCACAAAGGACTGTGGTTTCCGAGATTGTTTCTACTCCTATTCCTCAGTATACCATGCCGCCCGATCGACCTTGGGGCATGCCGTATAACTTTACTCCAGAAGGGTACATACCTCCAGCTTCTGAAGTTCCAAAAGTCACCATGGATATGCGTCCACCGGAGGGTTACAAACCTCTGGAAATTGAAGTTCCAAGAGCAACAGCAATGGGTTTCACACAACAGAATGCTGAGATACCAAGATCTGCTGTCATGGCTTCTCCACGACCTATCATGCATACTTTTCCTCCACCGGGTGGGCAAGTATATCATCACGCTCCAAGTGAGGATGCTGGCGTGTATGAAAGATTAGACGAGTTCCAGGAACAGTTTTTGCAAATGCAGAAGGAACTCAAGACTCTCCGAGGATAAGATTTATTTGGAAAGAACGTTGCAGACCTCTGTCTGGTTCCAAATGTTAAGATTCCTCACAAATTCAAAGTACCAGAGTTCGAGAAGTACAAAGGGAATTCATGCCCACAAATTCATCTCGTGATGTACGCTCGAATTCATGCCTCACAAATTACTCATTCATTATTTTCAAGACAGCTTGACTGGTGCTACACTTAAATGGTACATGAACTTGGACAGTTCAAAGATTCGTACTTTCCGAGACCTCGGAGAGGCCTTCGTCAAACAGTACAAGTACAATCTGGATATGGCTCCCGACAGAGATCAACTCCAGGCCATGACTCAAAAGCATAAAGAAAGCTTCAAGGAATACGCTCAGAGATGGCGTGAATTTGCTGCTCAAATTTGTTCACCACTTGAAGAGAAAGAAATGACAAAAATCTATCTCAAGACTTTGAGTCCATTTTACTACGGACGAATGGTTGCAAGAGCACCAAGTGACTTTACCGAGATGGTAAACATGGGTATACGTTTAGAAGAATCGGTTCCATAGGGACGCTTGAACAAAGAACCAGAATCTTCTATTGGTCCAAGAAAGTATGGAGGTTCTTTCCCGAAGAAAAAGGATCAAGATGTCAGCAATGTCTTGCACAAAGAAAAAAAGAATTTTTCACCTTAGGTTGCTACAGTAACTCCAGTTGTTAACTCAGCGCCAGCTTATCAACCTCAGGTTTTGCAACAACCATTTCAGCAAAGGTCGCAGCAACCTCAGCAGCAGGTTCGACCTCCAAACTTCAATCGGATTCCAAGGTATCCTGCCTTTGATCCCATACCAATGCCATATGCGGAATTGTTTCCAACACTACTGGCGAAAGGACTCATTCAGACAAAGAGCCCTCCAAATCCTGCAAATGAATCATCATATTGGTTCAAGGCTGACCAATCTTGTCCCTATAATCAGGGGGCACCAGGTCACAACATTGAGAGATGTCTCAATTTCAAGAACAACGTTCAAAGATTAGTGAAGAGTGGAATGCTATCCTTCAAAGATACTAATCCTAACGTCCAAGCAAATCCTTTGCTGCAGTATAAAGAAGCTTCAGTGAATCTGATAGATCAACACCTTAATGTCATTCAAATCTACAACATTCATTAGATAGGGGAAAATCTCGTCAAAATGCACGCTAGGCAATCTGGGTACAGTAATGTACCACCTCACAACTACTTCACAAGTGAAATTTGTTCAAAGAATAATCAAGGATGCGCCATAGTTCAAGCTGCATTACAAGAACAAATGGACTTAGGATGGATTCAACACATTCGAGTCAAAACTGAGCACGACGTCAACATGGTTCAAGGATGTCCAGGAGAATACAAAATCTACAAAGTTCAAGATCTCGAATGATCGGTAGTCAGGTTCCATTAGAATTTGAATGGACTTGCCTACTTTGGAACGGATTTCCATCCTTACAGTAGATGCAGAATTTTTCGAAGAAATTCACGAGGATGTTTGCGTGTTCGCAACGACATTCAGAAACTAATGGATGAAAATACCATTACACTTCTTGCCAACAGAGAAGATGACGAAGTCTTTACCGTATCTCCTCAAATTAATCAAGTTGAACCTATGCAAGTCAAGTATGACAGCAGGAAGACAGCAATTGCTCCGTTAGTCATTTACTTACCAGGTCTTGTACCGTATGAGTCTGACAAGGCTATACCATATAAGTACAATGCTACATTCATTGAAAATGGAAAGGAGATACCATTACCGTCTGTTGTCAATATTGCTGATATTAGTCGAGTCACCAGAAGTGGATGAGTCTTCAACAGAGCAACGGAAAGTGTGGAGAAGCCTTCGGAAGAAGTACCACATAGGCGAGACAATCATCCGACCAATGTTGTTCAAGGGAAAGAAAATGATGAAATTTTGAAGTTAATCCAGAGGAGTGAATACAACATTGTAGACCAGCTACTACATACTCCGTCTAGAATATCTACTTTCTCCCTACTATTGAGTTCTGAGGCTCATAGGGAAGCTCTACAGAAAGTTTTGGAACAAGCTTTCGTAGAACCAAGTGTTACTGTGGGACAATTCAACAGTATCGTTGCCAACATTTCCGCAGGAACTAATCTGAGTTTTGTGACGAAAATCTTCCTAAAGAAGGAGTGGACCATAACCTTTCACTTCACATCTCAGTTAGCTGCATGGGTGATGTACTCACAGGAGTCCTAATAGACAATGGATCCTCTCTCAACGTCATGCCTAAATCAACATTGTCAAGATTATCTTTCAAAGATTACCCATTGAGGGACACTCACTTCATCGTCAAAGCATTTGATGGATCAAGAAAGTCAGTTTTCGGAGAAGTAGATCTTCCCAAAACTATTGGACCTCAGACGTTCAAAATCACTTTCCAAGTTATGGATATCCCGGCACAATACAGTTGTTTGCTAGGTCGCCCATGGATTCATGAGGCTGGGGCAATTACTTCCACACTTCATCAGAAACTGAAGTTCATAAAAAATGACAAATTGGTAACTGTATGTGGAGAACGAGTTTTGATCGTCAGCAACCTGTCATCATTCTCCGACATAGAACCAAAAGAAGTTGTTGGAACTAAATTCCAAGCACTTTCCTTGGACAAGGAAAAAGGAAAGGAGAAAGTAGCGTATATTTCTTCATACAAAGATGCAATCCAAGTTGTAAAGGATGGCACTACCAGTGGTTGGGGGAACATTGATATTCCTACCAACAACAAGAACAGAACAGGAGTTGGATTCTTCCCAACATCATCAAAGGTTATTCCGGGAATTGAGGTAGTTCTTCCAATTCAAGAGACTTTCCGCAATGGAGGTTTTCTTCAACCTGTTCAACAAACAGTCAATACCATCGGACGGAAGACACCGATGAGAATTTTTGAAGTGGAATGTATGTCTGACCTTCTCGAGGCAGGATACATAGCCCTATCAGAGTCTGATTCACCTTGCTGTTATCCAACTAAAGGATCTGAAAGTAAGACTCAACCAAGCAGTGATGAAGTTACTAACAGCTTCACCACCAGAAGTCATGGTTCATCAGAAGAAGTTCCTCCTATCCCCGAAGAAACTTGGGATACATTAGGAGAACCAAGCGGAAAATTCGACTACATGGTGAAATACTCCGCTCCTGAAAGTTCAAAAATCACTCTTGAAGACATTGTTCCAACTGGATGGAACATTGATTATGAGTACCTCTCTCAGCCAAAAGAGATGTATGACCCTTGCTATTCATCATCAGCATCTGGTGAAGTCATCATTGAGGATTATATCCCCAAGTCACCTTCTGAGGCTACGAATCTAGAGTTCACATACCTAGTCAATGCCATATTGGGAGAAGAGCAAGACCAAAATACCGAAGAGGATGATCTCGAAAGTGTCTCCGACAACGAGTCTCTCCATTCAGAAGATTGGAAGTTTCCTCAAAAGAAAAACCGACATACTCCACTTGGATATGGGTATGCTCACACTGCTCAGTCCGCTGAAGTAGAAGAAGATCGTCTGAGTGTTGCAAATACAGTGGTTGGTAAATCAAGACCTACCACAGGCCAGCTTAAGCCTAAGGTGCCAGATTACTTAGTGCACAATGGGGTTCGCCACTATTGGACAGCTGTTAAAGTTTCAACTGTTGTTCGCACTCCTAAGTAGGGACTTTCACCGTTATTTTGACCTCTCACCTTAGCCCAGGGTGAATAGATGTTTCATAGGGCTTTGCATTTTACTATTTCTTAGGAAAATGCCCCTCTTTGCTTCGCCCAAAGCAATAAAGTTTTGTTTTATAGGGTCTTTGTTTCGAGAAATGACTGTTAATAAACAAAAATGTCATTTTGTTCCTTAGTTAGTTTTTCCTTTTCTTTCTTCGGAAATTGGTAATCCTAAAAAAAACCCCTTAAAAACATCAATGAAAATCCTTAACTGCATACACCGAGTCTTCCCTCGTTGTCTAAATAAAACTTATCACACATATGCAGATTAATCATAAAATACCCCGTTGAAACGTGCGACTGTATGACTTCTCCAAGCTTTGGGTTTCCTGTATTCGAGGCAGAGGAAGAAGAAGACGAAGAAATATCAAAGGAAATTTCACGGTTACCTCAACAAAAGGAAGAGGCCATTCAGCCATACAATGAGCCTCTAGAGATCATTAACCTTGGTTCAGATGGAAACAGAAAAGAGGTTAAGATTGGAGCTTCGCTCAGTTTAGAGATCAGAGAGAGTTTGATACAGCTGCTCAAAGAATTCTCAGATTTCTTCGCTTGGTCTTATCAGGATATGCCAGGGTTGGATACCAGTATAGTGGAGCATCACTTACCATTAAAAGCATAATGCCCTCCGGTCAAGCAAAAATTGAGAAGAACTCATCCGGAGATGGCTATGAAAATCAAAGAGGAAGTTCAAAAGCAAATCGATGCTGGTTTCCTCGACACTTCAGAATACCCTCAGTGGTTAGCTAACATTGTTCCCGTTCCTAAGAAAGACGGAAAAGTCCGCATGTGCATCGACTACAGAGATTTGAACAAAGCTAGCCCTAAGGACGATTTTCCTTTACCACATATTGACATGTTGGTTGACAGTACAGCAAAATCCAAAGTTTTCTCATTCATGGATGGATTTTCGGGATACAACCAGATCAAGATGGCACCTGAAGACATGGAGAAAACAACTTCCATCACCCCCTAGGGCACGTTCTGCTACCGCGTTATGCCTTTTGGACTAAAGAACGCAGGGGAAACATATCAAAGAGCCATGACTACACTTTTCCACGACATGATGCATAAGGAAGTGGAAGTCTATGTGGACGACATGATTGCCAAGTCAGAGAATGAGGAAGATCACATACAGAATCTGACAAAATTGTTTCAGCGCTTACGGAAGTTTCAGCTTCGCCTGAATTCCAACAAGTGTACTGATCGGTAAAATAGCAAGTGTACTATTTTGCCTCTGTAGTAATAAAGGGAAAATTCCCCGAATATCGATCTCAAGGACTGCGTGAGATTATAGAGTTAGTCGCACTTCAATTAAACAAAAAGCCTTGGGGTTTTGGTTTTTGTGATTACAAATTAAATTGCAAATAAACTTAAAAAGGTTTAATTGGCCAAATATGAGTAACATGCCAGGGTAGGTGTGTGCATTAACATGTAACAATTCTGAACCCTTATTTCATTAACAAAGTTCAACTTATCAAATACCGGTTCTTAAGGGTATTTGCTCCTAAGTCCTTAGTGGGCAAACTTTTGAACATTGAAATCCTAATCCCAAAGTCCTTCGAAATTAGTGATCAAATCAAATATTATTATAATCAAGAACAATCCGGTTACTATAGGGTATCCCTAGTCCTAGGTGATATCTACTATAATATAATGGTATAAAACCCTAACAATGGAGGTCAATCCTAATTGTCAGTCATAAATCAATCCAGTTGGTCCGACGAGGAAAGCATTAAAAACCTTATACCATTAAATTGAATGTAAAAGAGAAACATGTTATTGAAATTCGGAATTCAAAATCATCACAAATGTTAATCAGGGACACCCCCCTAGCATTGGAGGGTTTAGCTACTCATATCATCCAAAGAAATTACAAAGATATCAAATAAAGACATTACAATAGAGATGATGAACTTTGATCTTCAATGGCTTCCGCTCATGAGAGTTCTCCGTTCTTCTCCAATTGCATAGGCTTCTTCTCTCAATCCTCCAATTCTTCGTGTGGCAAAAAGATCCCTAATTCATCTTGAAAGCTCTCCTAAATAGTGCAGACTCACTTAAGTTGGTTGGAAATACCAAAAACACCCTTGCAGGCAAACCACTGAACAAAATCATAAAATTCACTGAAATCAGCGTCAAACCCAACACGGGCCGTGTTGAGCAACACGGGCACCCGTGTTGGTCCCTTGGAATATTTATTTTTAACACTTGGTCCCAGACTTAGCAACACGGGTCGTGTTGAGCAACACGGGTACCCGTGTTGCACCACTGTTTTCCTCTCTTCTCAAACTTTGCTCCTAGCGCTCTTCCTGACACGGCCCGTGTTGAGCAACACGGCCACCCGTGTCAGGCCTCCTGTAGCATGTTTTTGAAATTCCTTCAAAACTTCCGAGTTTCGCACTGATTTACTCCGGTTTCTCCATATGAACCTGAAAACATTAAAACATACAACCAAAGCATAAAATGACGAATAAAGAAATAAAACACTCAATAACAAAACTTAAACATACTTAAAAACAACGATAAAAATATGTGTGAAAACCACTGATCAAACTCCCCCAAACTTAAACCGTTGCTTGACCTCAAGCGACAACTACAAAAGTTAATGACCTTCAAAGCACACGGTGTTCATACGTGAGATATCTGTCTGTATTGATCAAGAAACAGTGATTTGGCATTCACATGACGCGACGAGTTTTGTTACCACATTAATCCTCAAGCTCCCGTTTCGGATACCTCTCCAACTATGCTTTGCACTTAAGTCTCTTTCCGATTTTCCTCCTCTTTCATTCGGACAATCATATTAAGGCACTGCATTTCTTATAATAATCATCACCTGCATGAGACGGATCAAGGCTTCTTATTATTTTTTCTCTGGCACCAAACTAGCAGCATTGGCTACTTTTTATTACCGATGAAATTTTCAAACCTTGCAGTTATATATTGTCCTTTTGGACGACGTTTGGGGATCAATCTCCTTTGGGCTGAATAACCGGGTGAGGGTTACCCAACTTAGCGAGCCGATTGCCTTTTACCGCCTTTTCATCATTTGGTACCAACTTTATATCTCTCTTTTTTTTTTCTCAACCAGCCATCATGCAAGTGAATCCGAATTATGCCAGACTGTATCAATAAACTACTCGAGAAGTACTTCTCAGGAGACAAGTACTATGGTGCAAATCTACACGTTAGACTCGTATCTCTTTCAGGGAACCAGGGGTGCTTAAACAAACCTCTTGTCACATTATTCCGCACTTCCTGTCCTCAAACAATCCTCGCTTCATCTCTATATACTATTCCCGATCGCTCTTTAGGATCAAAACTTCTTCAACAAAAATTTAAAATTTCGGTAAAAAATTTGGGCAGAATTCACTTTATGGTTTCACATCATACCAATAACATAAAACTAACATAAAAATAAAATGCAAAGAGAAGAGCCTCCCCCAAACTTGAACTAAACATTGACCTCAATGTTTCAGAACGAGTTCGAGAGAGGTGACTCACAGAGGGTATCGCACTCTAATGATCACTTCCATGCTTTCACCAGAGACGTCCTCTTTTATTTCCTGAAAATAAAATAAACAAACAGAGAAATTAATTATTAAAACCGTGGGTTGCCTCCCACGAAGCGCTTCGTTTAACGTCACATGGCTCGACGGTCCATTACCCTTTTTATGGAGGGTATTTCCTTTTCCAAACCTTGTTGCTTGTCACTTTCGCAACCACTAACTCATGAAGACGAAAAGCATTCAACGCTTTTCTCTTTAATTTACTTCCCACATTCTTCTTCTTTCCTTGCTCTTTCTCCTCCACCTTCTTCTTGACTTCCTTAGCTTTCTTAAGATTTTTGACAACTACATAAGATGGTTCCACCCGGGAGGCTATGCTTGACACTTTTTCTTGGAGCTGTTTAGACTTCTTGTTCTTTTCCTCACTTTCTGTCATACCATCAGAAGTTTGATCATTCACAACCGCCCTCTGTCTTTTGACTCCTAACATCTTCAACGTTACTTCTTCATCAAAAGATTTCAGCGTCAGCGTTCCTTTTTCAATGTCGAGGTTGCAGCGGCCTGTCGACAGAAATGGCCTCCCAAGAAGGATAGGAGTTTCTTCGTCTTCCGGAATGTCCATGATGTGGAAGTCAACAGGGAATACAAATTTATCAACTTCCACTAGTACATCTTCAGCTACCCCATATGATTTCTTAACGGTGTGATCGGCGAACCTTAACTGGGTCTTACTTTCACTAATCTTTTCCAATTCAAGCTTTTTGAAAATGGACAAAGGCATTAAACTCACACTAGACCCAGAATCGAGGAGTACCTTCTTAAATGCTATATTCTTGATAGTGCATGGTATCGCCACTGCCCCAGGGTCTTTCCTCTTTATTGGGATCTTCCTTGCTGTTGAGACTATACCACACTTTTCCGTTGCAATTTTTGGTTCTCCTCCTAGTGATCTCTTTTTCCCCAACACCTCCTTCATAAATTTCTTGTACAAAGGCATGTGCTCAAGTGCTTCAAAGAATGGTAGAATTACCTCTAACTTTTTGAACAATTTAGTAAACTTCTCAAAGTCTTTCTCTCTTGAACCCTTCTTTGTCACTCTGGAGGGGAAGGGCAGTTTTATCACAGGTTCAGCGTCTTTCTTATTTTTTTCTTCAATTGGTTTAACCGGCGGTACCACAACTTCTGGCTCTTTTGGATTCTCTCTTATTTCCAAATCCACCTCTATTACCATGGGGTCATCTATTTCCTCTTTCTCTTTTTCTTTTTCTTTTTCTGCTACTCTCCTACTTCTTGTAGTAACAGCATTAATCTTCTCTTGGTCTTTCGGATTTTTCACAGTTGAGCTCGGAAGGGTACCTTGTGCCTGTAGAGTGAGATGTTGTGCTATCTGCCCCACTTGAACTTCCAGATTTTTAATTGAGGCCGAAGTGTTTCTGTGGTTGTTTCTTGTTTCTTCTTGGAACTGAGAACACTGCCCAGCTAATCTTTCAATTGCCACTTCCCACTCTGCCTTCTGGGTACCTTGTTGTTGTTGATCTTTCCAAGCAAAATTTGGATGATTCTTCCACCCTGGATTATAGGTGTTAGAATACGGGTTGTTTTGCCTTAGGAATTTGATTTCTTCAATCTGCTTGGGAGTAGCGAAACAGTACACCGTTTGGTGTGGGCCATTACAGATTTCACAGCTGACAGGTTGAGCTTGTTGAACTTGAGCCACCTGTTGTTTACCTATATTCATAGCCTTCAATTTCTTTTCAACTTCTGCGGCTATCGCATCTTCAACCCGAGTTTTAGAAGTCTCCAGCTTGAGATCAATGATTCCTTCCGGTTTGCTAGCACACCTGTCATATAATTCCAAATGCTCATTTGCAGCTATTGCTTCAATGATTTTGATGATTCCTGAGGCTGTTGTGAAATTTGTCGAGCCTCCAGCTGCTGGATCAATTAACTGTTTTGTTTTCATTCTGAGCCCATTGACAAATACTTGCATCTGTTCAGTCTTATCCATATTGTGAGTGGGACATGCTACTAGAATTCTTTTGAATCTTTTGTATGCATCTCCTAAGGGCTCACCCTCCTTCTGCTTGAAATTCAGAATGTCATACCTCTTCCTTATAAATACCGAGGCGGGAAAATACTCATATAAGAAAGCTTTTTCCATCTCTCCCCATGATGTAATGCTGCCCGCTGGAAGGGAATAAAACCACTCTTCTGCTTCTTCTGCCAAGGTGAATGGAAACATTCTCAGCTTCTTGGCCTCTTCTGTATGACCTTCGATTTTTAAAGTTGTACTCATGGTCAGAAACCTCTGTAAGTGCTTGTTTGCATCTTCATTAACCCTTCCGGTGAAAGGCTTTCTTTCGAGCTGAGTGATGGTGCTTGGGTGCAATTGAAAATTAGGAACATTCACCGGTTGGTTGATAATTGTTTGTCTTCCCCCCGGTGTATTTGCAACTCCATAGTCTCCGAGGAGTCTCTCTGGTGGTGGTACCTCGCCCATGATCTCTTCTTCACTTTCGGTGTCTGAACCAGAATGAACTGTAATTACTTCTTCCTCAGATTCCAGCTTAGCTTGATGAGCTTGTCTGCGCCTTGCGTGAAAAGTCCTTTCAATTTCTGCGTCAAAAAGAAATTCTGCTGAGGCCTTGCCTCGCATAAACAGATTAGACAATTATTAGAATGAGGAAAAAATAATATAAAATTTTTTATTTTTTTATATATTTTTTTTTTGAAAATAAAATTTTAGTCGCAGAGCAACAAAATTCTAATTGAAATAAAACTAAAAACTCTACAATTTTCGGCAGTCCCCGGCAACGGCGCCAAAAACTTGATCGGTAAAATAGCAAGTGTACTATTTTGCCTCTGTAGTAATAAAGGGAAAATTCCCCGAATATCGATCTCAAGGACTGCGTGAGATTATAGAGTTAGTCGCACTTCAATTAAACAAAAAGCCTTGGGGTTTTGGTTTTTGTGATTACAAATTAAATTGCAAATAAACTTAAAAAGGTTTAATTGGCCAAATATGAGTAACATGCCAGGGTAGGTGTGTGCATTAACATGTAACAATTCTGAACCCTTATTTCATTAACAAAGTTCAACTTATCAATTACCGGTTCTTAAGGGTATTTGCTCCTAAGTCCTTAGTGGGCAAACTTTTGAACATTGAAATCCTAATCCCAAAGTCCTTCGAAATTAGTGATCAAATCAAATATTATTATAATCAAGAACAATCCGGTTACTATAGGGTATCCCTAGTCCTAGGTGATATCTACTATAATATAATGGTATAAAAACCCTAACAATGGAGGTCAATCCTAATTGTCAGTCATAAATCAATCCAGTTGGTCCGACGAGGAAAGCATTAAAAACCTTATACCATTAAATTGAATGTAAAAGAGAAACATGTTATTGAAATTCGGAATTCAAAATCATCACAAATGTTAATCAGGGACACCCCCCTAGCATTGGGGGGTTTAGCTACTCATATCATCCAAAGAAATTACAAAGATATCAAATAAAGACATTACAAAAGAGATGATGAACTTTGATCTTCAATGGCTTCCGCTCATGAGAGTTCTCCGTTCTTCTCCAATTGCATAGGCTTCTTCTCTCAATCCTCCAATTCTTCGTGTGGCAAAAAGATCCCTAATTCATCTTGAAAGCTCTCCTAAATAGTGCAGACTCACTTAAGTTGGTTGGAAATACCAAAAACACCCTTGCAGGCAAACCACTGAACAAAATCATAAAATTCACTGAAATCAGCGTCAAACCCAACACGGGCCGTGTTGAGCAACACGGGCACCCGTGTTGGTCCCCTGGAATATTTATTTTTAACACTTGGTCCCAGACTTAGCAACACGGGTCGTGTTGAGCAACACGGGTACCCGTGTTGCACCACTGTTTTCCTCTCTTCTCAAACTTTGCTCCTAGCGCTCTTCCTGACACGGCCCGTGTTGAGCAACACGGCCACCCGTGTCAGGCCTCCTGTAGCATGTTTTTGAAATTCCTTCAAAACTTCTGAGTTTCGCACTGATTTACTCCGGTTTCTCCATATGAACCTGAAAACATTAAAACATACAACCAAAGCATAAAATGACGAATAAAGAAATAAAACACTCAATAACAAAACTTAAACATACTTAAAAACAACGATAAAAATATGTGTGAAAACCACTGATCATGTACCTTAGGTGTCTACTCAGGAAAACTCCTTGGTTTCATCGTCTGCAAATGAGGAATTGAAGTGGATCCAGAAAAAGTCAAGGCAATTCAAGAAATGCCTTCACCCGGAACCGAGAAACAAGTTAGAGGATTTCTTGGACGTCTGAACTACATCTCGAGATTCATATATCTCATGACAGCAACTTGTGCTCCAACTTTCAAACTTATACGGAAAAATCAAAGTTGCGTCTGGACAGACGATTGTTAGAAAGCGTTCGACAGCATTAAAGAATATCTGCTCGAACCACCCATCTTGTTTCCTCCAGTGGAAGGAAGACCTTTGATAATGTACTTAACCATCTTAGAGGATTCCATGGATTGTGTCCTTGGACAGTAAGACGAGACGAAGA
The DNA here is from genome assembly GCF_029867415.1 of Vicia villosa. Taxonomy (NCBI): domain Eukaryota; kingdom Viridiplantae; phylum Streptophyta; class Magnoliopsida; order Fabales; family Fabaceae; genus Vicia; species Vicia villosa. The sequence goes on from NW_026706141.1 coordinate 70,571, forward strand.
GAAAAGAGCATGCCTTCTACTACCTGAGCAAGAAATTCACGGACTGTGAATCCCGCTACTCCATGCTCGAGAAAACCTGCTGAGCTTTGGCCTGGGCTGCCAAGCGTCTCCGCCAGTACATGATTCGACATACTACTTGTTTGATCTCTCATATGGAACCGATCAAGTACATCTTTGAGAAGCTTGCTTTAACTGGGAGAATTTCCCGTTGGCAGATGTTGTTATCAGAGTATGACATTGAGTATCACGCAAAGAAAGCCGTGAAAGGAAGTATCCTAGCTGAGCACCTGGCTCACCACCCACTCAATGGTCATGAATTAACCAGGTTCGACTTTCCGGACGAGGACGTCATGTACCTCAAGATGAAAGACTACGACGAGCCACTACCAGACGAAGGACCAGTAATAGGATCCCAGTGGGGCTTAATCTTTGACGGAGCTGTCAATGCTTATGGACGAGGAATTGGGGCAATAATTGTTACACCTTAGGGTACCCATATTCCATTTATCGCCAGATTAACTTTCAACTGCACAAACAATGAGGCCGAATATGAAGCTTGCATCATGGGTCTCGAAGAAGCCGTGGATCTAAGAATCAAACACTTGGATGTATACGGAGATTCTGCTTTGGTCATCAATCAAATCAAAGGAGAATGGGAAACACGCCAACCAGGGCTAATCCCTTACAAAGACTACGCGAGAATATTGTTACCATTCTTCGACAGGGTAGATTTTCATCACATTTCTCGTGAAGAAAATAACTTGGCTGATGCATTAGACACACTCTCTTCCATGATTAGGATAAATCATTGGAATGACATTACTCAGATTGATGTTATGCGCCTGGATAGGCCCGCTCATGTTTTCACAGTAAAAGCAACCATCGACGACAAACCTTGGTATCACGACATCAAGAACTTTCTTCAAAGACAAGAGTACCCTCTTGGGGCATCAAAGAAAGATAGAAAAACTTTGAGAAAGTTAGCTGGCAGATTCTTCCTGAATGAAGATGTTCTGTACAAGAGAAATTTCGACATGGTTCTGCTCAGATGCGTTGACAAGAAAGAAGCAGAAATACTCATGAGAGAAATACATGAAGGCTCCTTTGGTACTCACACCAATGGACATACCATGACAAGGAAAATACTGAGAGCAGGATATTATTGACTGACGATGGAGTCTGATTGCTACCAGTATGCAAAGAGGTGTCACAAATGCCAGATCTACGCTGATAGAATTCATGTGCCACCATCTCTTCTCAACATACTCTTTTCCCCTTGGCCTCTCTCCATGTGGGGAATCGACATGATTGGAATGATTGAGCCGAAAGCGTCCAACGGACATCGCTTCATCTTGGTAGCCATAGACTATTTCACCAAGTGGGTCGAAGCAGCTTCATATGCAAACGTTACAAGACAAGTTGTCGTCAGGTTTATCAAGAATCACATCATCTGTCGCCACGGCATTCCTAGCAGGATAATCACTGACAATGGATCAAATGTGAATAATAAAATGATGAAGGAGCTTTGTGAAGAATTCAAGATTGAACATCACAACTCATCTCCTTACAGACCAAAGATGAATGGAGCTGTAGAAGCAGCTAACAAGAATATCAAGAAAATCATTCAGAAGATGGTCATCACTTACAAAGGTTGGCATGAAATGCTCCCATTTGCTCTTCATGGTTACCGTACATCTGTACGTACTTCGACTGGGGCAACTCCTTTCTCCCTTGTATATGGCATGGAGGCAGTCCTACCTGTAGAGGTTGAGATCCCATCAATGAGAGTCTTGATGGAGGCAAAATTAACAGAAGCCGAGTGGTGTCAAAGCAGATTCGATGAATTGAACTTAATCGAAGAAAAGCGCATGACAGCTTTATGCCACGGACAGCTATATCAACAAAGAATGAATAAAGCTTTCGACAAAAAGGTCCGACCTCGCACATTCAAAGAAGGCGGCCTTGTACTCAAAAAGATTCAATCTTTTCTCACAGATTAGAGAGGGAAATGGACTCCCAATTATGACGGCCCATACGTGGTCAAGAGAGCTTTCTCAGGAGGAGCCTTAATACTCGCGACTATGGATGAAGAAGAATTCACCCGTCCTGTGAACGTCGACGCAGTCAAGAAATACTTCGCCTAAATAAAAAAAAATAGCTCGCTAAGTTGAAAACTCGCAAAGAGCGGGTTAGGCAAAAAAGAGCGTCTCGGTGAATCGAAAACCCGAAAGGGCGATTCAGGCAAAAATTAGAGACATAAAAAATATATAATCAATCCCGGTAGACTTAAAACCCGAAAGGGGTAGTTTAGGCAAAAGTTAGGGATAAATGGCAAGTAACTGTGTTCAAGACAAACTTGATCATCCGAAATCCATAGCGGAGTATTCATCATCAGTAGGTCATCTTCTACGAAGCACGCATGCAGCGCAATTCAGAGTGGAAGGGAGAGATAACGGTCGTCACGTTTCATCGTACCCCTTTTCCCAAAATTTACCAATTTCCAACTTTGTAAATACTCCATGGAATCAAGCATTTGGCTGATTACCATTCCATAAATAATAATTCGAGCCTTGTGCCTTTCTTTGCAATCGAGTCTTATTCAGTTTCTTAAAATACATTTTAAGTTTAAACAGTCATTTTCTTGAAACAGATGTTTTCATAAAATAAAATGAATTTACTTGCAAATATAAAGGTGAAATTTCTTTCTAAGGTTTACATACAATAGGAAGAATGCAAACAGTTGCTCCAAGAACGGTTGAGACTCCGGGAACCCAGATTTCCCATGAGGTCGCTTTGCGAACATCTCCCGATGACGGATCTTCACTTTAAATCATGTCACTCACTTCCAAACAACGGGCAACTAATAACCAGATATCCCCAATGGAGTGCATTTCAAGAAGAAGACATCTTCTCATCATCACAAAATTCAAGTCGTATCATAGGATTTCACATCCGCGACAATTCTATTCACATTCACTTTACATTTTATAATTATCATAATATTCATGCATACATCACATCATAATTGCATAGTCTAGTTGGGCTTTGATCATGTTAATGCCCAAGTCATTAAGGCATGTACTCGAGTTTCCCCTGCAAGTTGTGGAGGAACTTTCTTCTTCAAGACGACAGTTTGTACACAAGGATCTCCCCGAGCAGGTCAACAAATGGAAATCTCCTTTAAAGAGATAGTTTGTTCACTTTTGGAGTTCCCCAGCTGAGATTCTCCCGCAGAGCGACACTCGACATCTTTCTTCAGATAAGATAGTTTGTTTCGCATCTGCCATTCCTCACAGAGTCGTTGAATATCCCCAGCAAGGTCAATGGATGACAACTTGCATTAGGAAAATAACTCTGATTCTCCGGCAAAGTTGACAAGCGACAAGTTTTCTCCAAGGAGATGCGTCAACAAATCCCCAGCGGAGTCAGTAAATGATAATCTTCTTCAAGAAGATAGTTCAGATTCCTCAGCACGAGTCGATGAACGACAGTTTTTACCTACAAAAAAACGATTTGTTTCCACCCCAGCGGATCGACAAATGATCCCCAACGGAGTTAGTGAATGGCAGTCTCTTTCAGCAGAAGACAGTTCACTCATTTTTTTGGGCAAAAATAACGAATGGCAGCCTTCCTCATGAAGACAGTTTGTTTCGCATAAAAATTCCTCAACAAAGTCCGCAAATGGCAGTCTATTTCAGTAGAAGACAGCTTGCTCACTTTATTTTCACGACAGGGTCAACAAATGGCAGTCTCTTTCAGTAGAAGACAGTTTGATTCCCCTGGCCGTCGACAAATGGCAGTTTTCCGCCTAGGAAAATAGTTTGTTAATTCCCCGGCATAAGTCGACGAATGGTGGTTTTCATCCCGAAAACAGTTCGCCCGCTTTCAAGCAAAGTCATTAGCCCCTCAAAAGATCATGAGGCCATATGACATTCTTTTAAAGACGTCAAGTCGGAAGAAAAGGTGGTGAAGTTTCTTTATTACCATCAAATGGCGTCTCATCTCCAAGTGCTGATGAGAAGTTTGATGAGGAAACAAACCTTTGAAGTTTCTTTATTACCATCAAATGGCGTCTCATCTCCAAGTGCTGATGAGAAGTTTGATGAGGAAACAAACCTTTGAAGTTTCTTTATTACCATCAAATGGCGTCTAATCTCCAAGTGCTGATGAAAAGTTTGATGAGGAAACAATCCTTTGAAGTTTCTTTATTACCATCAAATGGCGTCTCATCTCCAAGTGTTGATGAGAAGTTTGATGAGGAAACAAACCTTTGAAGTTTCTTTATTACCATCAAATGGCGTCTCATCTCCAAGTGCCGATGAGAAGTTTGATGAGGAAACAACCCTTGGAGATTTTCTCTTCATCAGAGATATCTTCCAAAAAGATGATGAAGTTTCTTTATTTCCATCAAATGGCATATTATCTCCGAGTGCTGATGAGAAGTTTGATGAGGAAACAAATCTTTGGAGAATTTCTCTTTATCTGAGATATTTTCCAAAATCACAACTTAGACCAGTTTTGAGATATGGACATCCGAAACGAGGGGGGATTGTTTATCTTTTTCTAAGTATCAACACTTAGTTAAAGAAGATGGATTGCGCATCCTACATTGCCATCCATTCACCCGAATCTACATAACATGTTTCTACAGGAGTTTGTCTCCCTATCCCCCGCCAAGTGCGACAACGGGATCAAGTCATGCAAAGATTTTCATCACTGCAACATCTCAGGAACGCCCAAAATTCGGGCATTCTTTGGTATTTAAGTCTCTTTCACTCTGAAGCAATCGAGATATTAATCTCTCTCCCTCCAGATAAAAGAAACTTAAATAGGGGCACCTGTCATACCCTAATTTTTGACCCCCTGAGATTTCATATCTTTTAAACTTTTCATCAAAGACAACATAGATACTCAGAGCAGTCATTTATTCATCTGATACTTAGTCGAGGGTGTTCAGGAACAAAAGAACTCAGGAAAAGGATCAATCAGAAAAAGGGATGGTCTCTAACACAACTATGGGACTCAAAAGCTTCATTCTATCCACCTATGATTGATTAGATACCCATCACCTGGACTCAGGTTTGCTTACCTCACCAATCTAGGGTTTTGAGCCCATCTAGGACTAAAATCAGGGATCACATTTGGGGAACCCTAGAAAACTCAAAAGTATGACTCAAAAACTTCAATAATTCTCAAATAGTTCATATGACAATATACATTGGGCATTACACTCCAATCCAAGATCCACAGTCATCAATTTCATCTGGTCGACAATTAGGGTTTTTGACCAAATTCACCAAGAAAGTTGACTTTTAATCAGGACGTGGATACAAAACTCAAGACATGGTTCAAGGACTTCTACTACCTCAATATAATCCATTTACATCACTCATTCGAGGAGAAGATCTTGATTCCATACCAAAGTCCAAAATCTCACTTTATCAGGAAAAAGTCAACTGTATAGGATCACCTTTGACTTTTAAGATTTTTGGTCAAACCATGACTTTTAAAGATCAATATCATCAATATATGGTTATTAAAGTCATTTGACCAAAGAAATTCAAAAAGATTCATCAAGGAGCAAAAAGTCGGGAATTAGGGTTTTTGAGGGCATTGTGGGAACTCAAAATTTCACCTACACAACTCAAAAAACTTCCAACATGAAAGTTGTAGATCTTGCAAAATAAAACAACATCTTACAATGCAACTTTTTTCAAGAAATCAATCATTTAAGAGGTTTGGAATTTTCAAGCTTTAGGTTATAAAAACTTAGAAATTTTTCTAAGTGTTTTTAACCTAGTTTTCATCCAACTTTGGGCTCATTTTTCACAATTTTCCCAAATGATTCTGAAGAAACCCCAAACTAATTATTTGAAGTAGATGTTTAGGGCTTTCCAAATTGTGCTCAACCTTCTCCAAATTCATTTTGAGCTAGGAGTTATGCTTGTTCAAAGTTGGCCTCATAAGGTAAAATTATAGGTCATGTACGATTTGGAACTTTGCAATTTTGTGCAATTAGCTTCACTAAGTGATGCTACACGACCTCTAATACATCTGCAAGCATGCCATACATCAATTTCCATCATTGCATAAGGATTGAAGAAGATTCCCAAAAACAAAGGCATGTGATTATGTAATTAAACACACCAAAGCAACAGAATTCTTGCTTTCTCTCTTCTTTCTTCATACTTAAGGTTTTCAAAGGTTCTTTGGCAAGAAGACTCGGATTCTTCAAACCAGAGCTCTTCCTTTGGAATTAAGTATTCAAACACCTTAGGGGAGTCATTTAGAGGTGATCCAAACCTCTGAAACACTTATGTACGTGGAGAATCATCATCTTCACCTCTCACTTGGAGCTGTAGCAGTTGGGATCGAGCAAGAGGTTCTGGGCACTTTCAGTCCAAGTTAAGCATCTCAACACCTTCCAGGAGGATCATTGAAGCTATTTGGATCGTTGCAACAACTCTGCAACACACTCTGATCAGAGCCAAATCTTCATTTTTTAGGTAAGTATCAAAAGCTTCAAGCTCTATGATTCACGCATGATAAATTTAAAATGAAGTTACCAGTTGGTTTCTGCACCTCCATAGATCATTAACCCTCAATCAATTGCATCAAATCATGCATATATAGTATTTCATGTTTAATTTCAGTTTTAGGGTTCTTAGTGTTCATGCTTGCGAATTTTATGTTACACTTAGAATAAATGAAATTAAAGGACACCATCATTATCCTCGTCCAAAAACGAGCAAAATCCATCTTTACATCTTTGAATTTAGTTGAGAATTGAGGGAGATAGGATTTCCAGAAATTGAAATCGTGAGGTTGAAGATGAAGTTGCTTTGCGCCCGCTTTTTTTGAATTCTCAGAAGCAAGTTTAAAATATAATTATATGGAAGTGTGTTTTGAACGACTAAATCGTTCAGCTCACTTGGTTACATGCGCCTCTCACATTCTCATGCCTTAGGTCTGGGGTTCGATCCCCCCCTCATTTTAACGTGCGTTTTTCACATATAATCAATTGAAAAATTTTATGATAAAATCCTAACCATTTAGGTCTTAATTAGGTATAGATTTTGTCTTTACTTTAATTAAGTTGACTTTTGTCAAAATTCAAACTATTCTCAAATTTTCAAAGTAAACAGACGATCGAGGTTTTCAAACAACAGAACCTCGTATCTTTTCAACTGTTTCTCATAAACAGTAAATCATTTTAATTGGGCCTCTATTAGAGTGTAAGACCCAACACCTTTTTCTTTTCATAGTTTGTTTTCAAAAACTGTATTTACAAAATCTTCTTTCTGTTTTCAAAACATTCTTCTAGTATTTGAAGGGCATTATTCTCGGTGAAACTCTTCAGATACCTATGTGACCTTTGTCCATCTTCACTTCTTCTGTTTTCAAAACCTTTAACTGTTTATCATAAATATTCAACTGTTATCAATAAAACAACAAAAATTGCTGGTAAGGCTTTGTACATACTTCTTCAAAGGCCTCCACTCCATCCAGGTTAGGCTTTACAAGCTTTCAGTTTACAGTCTTTATTTAAATTACTGTCAAATATAGAACTGTTTATATATTGTTTAGAACTACGTTTGAGTGTAAACCCTAGGACAGTTAAACTATATATATATATATATATATATATATATATATATATATTATAGGAATATGGCCTAGGATTGAGAATGTCTTCCCGGTGAAGGCTCTTTCCTAATTAGAGATCTGTAGTTCAAACCCCCAAGATGAATTATTCCCGGTGAAACATCTTGGCAAAAACCTTAGAACAAAAAAATAGGACACATCCACCCAAAGAGGAATTATTCCCGGTGAAACCTCTTACCCAATTGCTTAAAGCCAAAATAAGTTCAAAACCTCATAGCTTTCTCTTGTGCTATAACAAGGACCCTCGATGACCCTCGATTAGCCTCCTCTTAGGCTTTGTACAAGGACCCACAGGCTTCTTAAAAGCATTTCCAGCTTCCTCTTGAGCTTGTATACAAGGACCCATTAGGTTTCTTATAAACATAGGAACAGGTCTTTAGTTACCTTTTAGCCTATCCTGGTGAGTTTCTTCCATTCTTTAAACCAGACTTTAAACAAGCTAAGATTGTCTCAATCTCATATTGAGTACACTTTTTGGAATGAGAGACATGGACAGTCTCTGTCACCCTTATCTTCATCAATCTTCCTTAGCAGAGTCTAGGATCTTTATTTGCTTATTCTCAGTCAATGTCAGCCTTAATCTTGGGCTTTAAAACAAGAAGTCTCCACTAGATAATCTTTCTGCCATTCAACTTAAAAAATACCCCTGGAAAGGGTTAGCCTCCACATCATTCTTTCATTTCAACAAAAACCCCTGGAAAGGGTTAGCCTCCACACATTCTTCCATTTTAACAAAAACCCCTAGAACGGGTTAGCCTCCAAATCATTCCTTCATTTTAACAAAAACCCCTGGAAAGGGTCAGCCTCCAAAATCACTCCTTCAAATCCAAAGATTCACTCTTTTAAAAGATCATTCTCCAAAAGAGTCAAAAGCCCTGGAAAGGGTCAGCCTCCAAAAAACATGATAAAAATACAGTCTTTTAATAGTCAATTTCTCTAGCTGAGTCAAAATCCCTGGAAAGGGTTAGCTTCCAAAAAACATAAAAATAAATTAGTTTGTCAAATCCTCTAGCAGAATAAAACTCCCCCAGTAAGTCTTTCATTTTTAATAGCCACAACCTTGGGCTTTGTACAAGGCATATAAACCATATTTCCCTGTGTCAAAGATTCCTGATCTCAAGGATCTTTTCCCCATAGAGTCTTCCTTAATCATTTTCTTTAAGAGTCCGCCACAACCTTGGGCTTTGTACAAGGCAGAAAATAATCTTCATACGAGGCATAAATTAAATAACTTTCACAGTTAAGAGTCAGCCACAACCTTGGGCTTTGTACAAGGCACACAAAAATAGAGTCATTCATAATCTTAAAAAACTCAGTTATCCTCACCAGTCAGCCACAACCTTGGGCTTTGTACAAGGCACACAAATAGAGTCTCCCTAAGTAGAGTCAGCCACAATTCTGGGCTTTGTACAGAAAACCAAATAAAATCCATCAAATAAACACTCTCCAACTAGAGTCAGACTCAATTCTGGGCTTTGTACCGAACACAAATTCCCTGTAAATTAACCCCTAGTAGAGTTATCTCCCAGAGTCAATAAAAACAATCAAAAAGCCTCAAGCTTGGGCCTAATTCAAGCCAGGTAAAAGTCAAATCCTTTATACAGTAGATAGACATAGCTTATCTCTATAGAGAGATATTTTTACTACTCTACCACATTCATACAAACAAACATCACATTTCATTTTAATTTTAATCAAGTATCCCATTTAGGATTTTGAAAGGCATAAGCTGGCAGTGAAACCAGACTTGTGATTAACTTTCCCTAATTTGGACGAGCATCTTTCTTTCATTTAAGAGATACTAGCATACTTGAAAACACACAAGTAAGGTCACTCTCTTAATGAAATGAATTCAGTTATTTTGTCACTTTTTTAATGTTTGTGGTGGAATAGTAGAAATACTTCTCTATAAAGATGACTTCATGTCTCTTTACTGTTAACAGAGATTTAATTCAAAGCTTCAACCTTGAGCTTCAAGCAAGGTACCAAAAATAATTAATTTCCCTACTTAGTTCCCCGAACTACATTAAGCTCTGACTTCCACTAGGGATATGTAGGCATGAGGTTCACAAGGAACCTCAGCGAGCTAATAAAATACCAAAAATAGTCAGTTTGTCTGTCTGTCTTTTTTTAAAATCAATTCAATTCTCTCTCCTAACACAAAGGAGAAACTTTCCCAATCATTAGCAATAAACACAATCACAATGACACGGAGAAGGTTCCCGTAGAGTACTACGGATATGTAGGGTGCTTAAACTCTTCCCTATGTATAACCGACCCCCCGAACTCCAGAATTTCTAGTCTAGGTGAAATCCCCACACTTAGCAAACTCCTAGGGTTTAGTTGAGATCTTTTTTCCCCTTTCCTACTCATAGGACAATAAGAAAGTTCGTGTGATATCGTAGGAAGAACTGAAACAAAATTCATCCCATCCCGGACGCATTCTCCTTCCAAATTTCGCGTGAAGGGTCTAGCGTGCCGTCCTCCCAAGTGAAACGGGGAGGTAAAAAAAACGACACCACAATGAGGGTATTTGGATCAGTCCAACCGTCCGCGTTGTTAAGAGACGCGTAGAACACAATCCTACCAAGAAAAGAAAGAGACGTTAGTGAAAAAGGTAATAGTATACATATTCCGACTAATGTGCTTTATTCAATTTGTACCGATTGTTATATATTAAATTTGTATAGTTTTTTCAATTTGTATTTCGATTGTTACATACTTATTCAATTTTGGTGCATATTTTTGTTTTGTACATAACTTTTGAACCATGTATCCGTTTGTTGACTTCTTTACATGTAACTATACTATTTTGACAATTCCGGAGCTGCTCATTCACTTATCTTTACATTTCGGGGCTGTTTTTTTATCGGTTTTGCTTCTGCCCGTGATTAAAAGTCGGGCTTAGGGTCTGAATTTCGGAAAACCGACTTCATTTTTGAGTACGTGAGGACGTTTTACCATAGCCATGTAAATTTCGTTCAATTACGACAACTTTCTTTTTTTTTTACGCTTATTCTGATTTCATCGATTTCGATTCCGATTTACTTGTACATGTATGGTTTGACTTCCATTTGACTTGTATAGATTGTTAACTTATTAATAGTGTACTAATGTGATTTAGTTTGTTTGATACAGGTTCAATGGCTAGTAATCAAGAAAACCCACAAGAGAACCCACAAGAAAACCCACAAGAAAACTCACAAGATAGAGATGCTCCGGATACAAATCCTCAACCCGATACATCATCAAAAGAAGTTGCACGAGGCATCACCATTATGAAGGGAATCATTCAACATAGAGACCAAGAATTAATATATTATTTGGAATGGAATTCTGATAACCAACCAATTGGTCCTAATTCTGCAAAGTTGACAAGCTATATTGGTACACTTGTTTGTTTGCATATTCCAGTCTCCGTAGATAAATGGAACCGGAAAAGCAAAGAGTTGGACGAGAAAAAAGACATGATTTGGGACGAGCTTAAGGTATCATATATGGTTGTTGTTATTATCTTGACGATAATTTTATTAAATTACTTATACTAACACACTCTTTGCGTATGTTTGTTTGCAGAGGTCTTTTAACATACCAGATGAGCGTAAACGCTTCATTGTTAGTTTGCCCGGAAAAAGATATAAAGGGTGGAAAGCTTATCTAACAAACACCTATCTTAAGGATAAAGAAGGACACTTTCTTGAAAAGGCCCCGGGACGTCCAAAAAAGTATGAGATCTTCATTGATGAAAAAGATTGGGTTGAGTTTGTAAATCAAAGAGATGAAGCTTTTCGGAAAAGGAGTGCTACAAATAGTGCGAGAGCATCAAAAGTCGCGTATCCATACAAAAAAGGGCGTTTGGGATATGCACGTTTAGAGGAAAAAATTGTAAGTAAATAGAAATGCGTTTTAATTAATTGTGAAAATGTGTTTTATTTGACGATTTTATTATTTGTGTCAATGCATAGTTAGAGGAGACGAAAAGTGAGGAAACCTCACTTCCAGTACATGTGTTGTGGAAGGAAGCTCGTGTGGGCAAGAATCGATTTGTCGATCCTGATGTTCAAAGAGTTTATGCTGAATGTGTAAGTATAACACTGTGTCTTTAATTAAATCAAATGTTTTTTAATATATGAGTGATTTTTTATCTCCACTAATAATTATTGAAATGTAAATGAATTACATGAGAACTTGTCGCAATCGGTATCCACCGGTGAGGACCAGGATGATAGGAGCGAACTTAGTAGAGCACTAGATGCTCCTGAGTATCCCGGTCGGGTGAGGGGTAAAGGTCATGGTGTGACTCCAACCTCTTTTTACAAGCATTCTAGGAGAAGAAATCCTACCAATGAAGAAGTGTTGCGAAAATTGCAGGAATTGCAAGCACAAGTCTCTGAATTGCAAAGAGATAAAGATATGTATATGAGAGAAAAGTGCAATACTTCATCGGTGAAAGAAACTAGTGATAAAGCTAGTATAAACTGTCAAAGAAAACTTCCCGAGGTAATTATAAAGTTTTTTTTCCTTACAAATTGTTCTATTTTACTAATGATAATGACTTTATATTTACTATTGGTTTAGGGCATTTCATCTTGCCAACTATACTTATCGTTACCGACTTAACGCCTAGTTGGCAAGGGAAAAGTGCACAACACTTTGGGAGATTTACTTCACCATAGACCGCTCCCGGATGGACACCTGAAAGTATCAGTTGATGTTGTATTAGATGATGATGCGGTGCTACCGGTACTTGACATGGTCTTAGAGACAACATTCACTACAACACGGAAGGCCTACGAAAGCGCTTATTTTGGGCTTTAAAAGCGCTTAAAAGCGCTGTGAAAGCCAGCGCTGGCGTAGGTAAAAAAAGCGCTTCTGAAAGCGCTCTGGTAGACACCCCCTATAAGAGCGCTTTTCTGGAAAAAGCGCTCTGGTAGATCCCCCTATAAGAACGCTTTTCTGGAAAAAGCGCTCTGGTAGCTCACCCTATAAGAGCGCTTTTTCCAGAAAAGCGCTCTGGTATCCCCCCCTATGAGAGCGCTTTTTATGGAAAAAGCGCTCTGGTAGCCCCCCCTATAAGAGCGCTTTTTCAAAGCACTTTCGTAGGTTGCGTTTTTTTTATGCTTTTTTTTAATCTTTGGCAGCGCTTTTACTAAAAAGCGCTTTCGTAGGTGGACCTTTAAGAGCGCTTTTTAAAAGCACTGTCGTTGCTAAATGAGGTATTTTAATGTCCAGCCTGTAAACATGCGGGTTCATTCTATCAGTAGACAATGACAAGCGAAGGTTTCTTGCTTCTTTTCCAAATTCAGGATAATCAGTATCAACTTTCATCCACTGTGGTGAGTCTGCCGGATGTCGCAACTTTCCATCAATAATTCTTTCATCTGCATGCCAAGTCAAGTGTCTTGAATCGGTTTCACTACGATACATGCATCTAAATCTCGGAATTATAGGAAAATACCATAAGACTTTGGCCGGAGACAACTTTTTCTTATATCGAGGGATTTAGGACAATCATTCAACTTTGCATACTCGTTTCGAAACAAAACGCAATCGTTTGGACATGCATGTATCCTATCATAGCTCATGCCAATAGAGGACAACATCTTTTTGGCCTCATACGTTCGATTGGGAAGAACATTATCATCTGGTAGCATATCTTTCATAAGGGCTAATAACTCTGTGAAACTTTTATCCGACCATCCATTGTCCGCCTTTAAGTTGTACAACTTTAACACCGCAGACAATCTTGTGAATTTTGTACAACCCTCATACAACGGTTTCTCTGTATCGCCTACCAACCTCTCGAACATTTTGGGACAATCCTCAAGATCTTCTTCAAGTGCTTCTGCAATCTCTTCGACTCGATCATAATCATATGTGTTTGTGCAATTGTCGTTTGAAGCATACTTCGTATTACACCTCGACTCAACATTCCCTTTACTTTTCTCACCATGCATTATCCAACATGTATAACTTCTATCAATTCCAAACCGTAGTAAATGCGATGCCAACTTATTCCTGTCAACCTTACCCCCATAACAGCAACCCAAGTAAGGACACGACATTCGAATCGGGTCTTCGAAGTGCGCAACCGCAAACTTAACGAATTCCCATACCCCTTTCTCGTACTCTTTCGACAATCGGTTTGAATTCATCCATGTTTTATCCATGTCTTAATTAAGCTAAACAAATGCTTTTGCTTCTTGGTTTCTCTATCAGGTGCTAAGGAATTCTGTCAAGATAAGAAATAGCTATCATCATTATGTCTTGATCAGAATACCTAATGAGATCCTATAAAGTGTGAATAATAGAAATAAATCTTGTCAAACCACTCAAGTCTTGAAATAGAATGTTATGCAACTATAGTACAAAAATATACTACCGTGAATAAGAAACACTTAAGCAATACCTAATGAGATCCTATAGCTTTCATATTGGTTAAGTTGGTAGTTAGCTAAAGATAGGAAGTTACAGTTGTCTCGATTGTTTGAGTCTCTAAAAGAAGACAGTACCTTATTTCAGCCTACCCCCGATTTCTTAAAGAAGACATTACCTTATTTCAAGGTAATATAAGTCCACAAACCAAAACACTGGTTGAGAGACACTAAATTGAAAATAAATAAAACCATAAACAATAAACTATAAGCAGAAAACAACAAACTATAAGCAAGAAGAAAGGGCTAGTAACCTGAGTTGGACTTGATATGGGAGACGGGTAGGTTTGAATCGACGTTGTACAAGTAGAAACCAGAGCCTTCAAAGTAACTGTAAAATTAAACACACACGATGCAGTTAAATATACCACTACTAACACAATATCAAAAAAACCCCAATCTAGAACTCAATTATTTAATATGATATGAAATCAATTATCAATTAGCTAGTAACTACAAACACCCGAATTTACAAGCTGATATTCATTTGGTTAAATACTCAGGCACAGGTTTTGTCCATATAATAAACTTTTCAGATCAATGCTATAGCATTTGAATAACATAACAAGCTGATATTTTCTAATGCCATTGGCATTTTAGTTTAACAGTATACTACTAACTTATTGCTACTCAATCCATAAACTTATTGAGTGCAGATAACAGATCACAGAGTAATAATATAGCAACACTTTAAGTTCTTAATGTTCAAATAAAATGTAATAAGCACCAAGAAGTTCTTTGATTTAGATTGACGACGCACACCATTTCAGTTATATACAATAATAACTAAAAACAAGAATCCCAATTTCACCATTGGACTATTCCCATAACTTAAATGAAGACAATGAAAAAAAATCACAACAGATTAAACTAACAGATTCATCCCATAAACATTTTGAAATCAATTCTAAGTCATAAAATGAATTCCAGACACCAAAGAAAACTTAATCATCAAACCAATCTCAAAGGACTAAGAGTAGATACAAAATGCAAATAGACACTATTCGTTATCCAACAGCTTAATCAAGTGTTAATCATACAAGTGTTTATGAATAAGCTATTTCCATATCAAAAGATTAAATAAAGTCAAATTGTTCTCATATAAGCTATAAGTTGTTTGTTTTCACTTCTTTTAAGTTATTCCACAGGGTTAAACAAACGAGAGTGAAAACACAACCAAACTCACTATAATAATAGTTATACAAAACCGACACATTAATAATTGAAATGAAAATGGTCTTCTTCCCCTCAAAGCTATGTCAAATCTCGTCGTCGACACAACACCGACACATTAATAACAACACAAATCCGGAAGCATGTCAACATGTCAAACTCACACACAAAGTAGCAAGCAAATGAATGTTAAATTGAGCTCGACACCTTGAGACCCCGACACAACACAATATTAGCATGTTTGGCATCAAAAACTTCGACACGAGTGTAAGTAAGCACCATAGAACTCAATATCCAGCAAATATATCCATATCAAAATTCCAACACAGCAGCATGTAAGTTTATATGCTAGAATTCAGATATACAACTTAACTTGTCCCTAAATTGATCATTTTAGCTTTAAGAATCAAAGATTGATTTTGCAGAAAGAGAGAAAATTGTAAAGATGGAAAATAACAAATACAAAGATCAAAGAAAAGGGCAAGTATCGTGAAAGAAGATGGCGGCGCGGTGCTGCGGTTCGAAACGGCGAGGGGAGGGCGGGAAGAAGACGGTGGAATGGTGCATCAGCTTTAATATCTCCTTCGTGAATTCGTGAATGAGGTTGAAGTTTGAAATCGTGATGTTCGTGAATGAGGTTGAAGTTTGAAATCGCGATGTTATGAGTTTTCTGGGCAGAGAATGAAAGAGGAATTAGGGATTCTGAAATGAAACGCGCGTTAGTATAATTTTGTTTTTAAAAATTTTAATTTTAAAAAGCCTATGACAGCGCTTCTGAAAAGCGCTTTCGTAGCCAGGCCTTTACCAGCGCTTTTTGGGGCAAAAGCGCTCTTTTAACCCACCCCATATAGCAGCGCTTCTGAAAGCGCTTTCATAACCCCCCTATAAGAGCATTTTTGAAAAGCGCTTTCGTAACCCTCCTTATACCAGCGCTTTTAGAAAGCGCTTTCGTAACCCCCCCCCCCTATAAGGGCTTTTTTTAGCGTGTTTTTTAATTTTGTTTTTAGCGAAACCTATGCCAGCGCTTTTTCATAAAAGCGCTTTCGTAGGGATGCTGCTAAAAGACAAATTTGGCCTAGTGATTGATGCGAGATGCAATAGGGTCATTTGTTGCATGGCCCTCGGAGCTCATTATCATTGGTGATGAGGTATATTGAAAACCATTATGAATCATTTAGTTTTTCAATGTCAATTCTGCACCGTTACGTTAATTATTTTTTACATTTTAATTTTAGACTGCTCCTACAAAATCTGCAATTAAGGGTAAAAGGATTTTAAAGGAGGAGGAGTCTGTTGCATCACTAAAAGAGGTACATTTAAGGTGTTAATATATAATATGAATCTAAAACTGCATGATTTTATATTTTACCGATTGTTATATGATTTTTAGGCATCTGCTCGGGGGTCACAACAAGTGACACAGCAAGTTCGTAGCGTACCACCCAAGGGTCCTCCGAAGCAAGCGGCAAAAAAAGGTGGTGCTTTTGTGCCTCGATACCGGACGACGCTCGGAACACTTGTTGATATGTCCGATTTGAAGGATGGTGCTCTCCGTGAAATCAATATGGATGAAGGTATCTTTGGTATTGAATTCATGTCAAATATTGCACAAGATGACTTGGAAGAGATTTTTACGCATGAACAACTAGGCGTCGCTAATATGAACTCATATATCCGGTAATATTCACTCATCCGATATATTATTTAATTATTCGAACAATTTATTTACACATTTCAATGAAAAATAATCTAATGTTTATTATGTTTTTATTTAAGGTTGTTGTATGATAGAGTGTTGCGCGGGACTGCATTGTCAAACAGATTCCGTTTCGTGTCTTCCGCCCATTGCAGCGGAATGACAATTGCTACGGAACCGAAATTAGTTAGACAACGCTTAGTTGATAGATTCCTGTCCACCGGCAATACAGAAAGTCTGATTCTTTGGGCGTATAATACCCGACCAGTAGGGTTAGTTTCTCATTCTTGGTTCATCTAATCTTTGTTTCTTTTGCATAGCAAAATTTTCATATAACCTATTATTTTAATTTATAAAGCACACTGGTTGTTGCTTGCTATCAACCCTAAAAGAGAAGTGGTATATTTTCTGAATTCGGTAGATGGTGAGTGGACCAATTATCCGGCTATGAAGACAATGATTGATACGTAAGTGGGATCGTTCTAAATATTCGTGTATATTTATATATTTAATTATTTGGGAGATTGATCTAAATATATGCTTTTATATTTTTGTTAGATCAATACAAGTGTTTCGAAGTCAACGAGACGCACATGTATCCCGGACTAAATCAAACAACATTACTTGGATCAAAGTGCAAGTACATTAATTTTCACAATTTTGCTTATAATATTTATGCTACTTGATAAAACAAGACAACTATAAAATCTTATTTGTTTTTCTATGTAGTGTCTGATATAGCGAAACAGTTCAGATTGCGGATACCATGTTTTGAGGTTTATGAAAGAAATCCTTTAAACGAATCAATTAGAGATTCCAATCACGGTATGGATTTATAACTTAATTAGATAACTTCTTATAATTTATTACATTTAACTAAATCACTCATATTATGTTTTTGTTCTGTAGTACTTTTACGACTTCTATGCTGCTTCTTACACGAGACTTAAGTTGGAAGAAATCAAAGAGGATTTGTGTCAATTTTATATTCATCAGCTATTCATGCAGTAAGATTTGTGTCGATTTGAAGTATAATATTATAGTACTCTAGGATGGTTACTAACTTTGTTCATACTGTTGCCAATATTTTAAGTAATATTGTTGATATTACTGATTTAGTTTGTTTGACATGAGTTAGTTACATGTGAAACTTTCTGTATTCATACTTTACATGATTTAGTTTGTTTGACAGGAACTATAATGATGTATATATATAATTTTGGATAATATAATGGTATTATATTAGTATATATACATATTGTCCTACCTATGGTTGAAAATATATCGTCGAAAATATATTACAGGTCGAAAATATTACAGGTCGAACTGGGAGGCTGAAATTACAGGTTTCACTTTAAAATACCTCATTTAGCAACGACAGCGCTTTTAAAAAGCGCTCTTAAAGGGCCACCAACTAAAGCGCTTTATTATTAAAAGCGCTGCCTAAGATTAAAAAAAAAGCATAAAAAATAAAAAAAACGCAACCTACGAAAGCGCTTTTGGAAAAGCGCTCTTATAGGGGGGGGCTATCAGAGCGCTTTTTCCAGAAAAAGCGCTCTTATAGGGGGGCTACCAGAGCGCTTTTTCTGGAAAAGCGCTCTTATATGGGGGGCTACCAGAGCGCTTTCCTGGAAAAAGCGCTCTTATAGGGGGGGCTACCAGAGCGCTTTTCTGGAAAAAGCGCTCTTATAGGGGGGGCTACCAGAGCGCTTTCAAAATCGCTTTCGTTACCTACGGCAGCGCAGGCTTTGGCAGCACTTTAAAGCGCTTTTAAAGCCCTTTTACGTAGTAGTGTTTGCTAAAAGATCCTACGGAGCGTGCTCACGTGCGCTTACGCTGTACCATCACGCACCACCATTGGATCATCACAAAATCAGATCCAATGTACCTGAGCACGAAGGACCAACATGTTCCCTCAAGCCATCATCACACCCAATCAGAGCTAAGTGCTTTAAATTTTGTTTTTTTTGTTTTTTATCATTGTTTTCTTTTGTTTAGTTTTTCTACCTTTTTTTTAATAAAAAAAAAACCTTTCAACTAATTCTTTTAAGATTCACTTCCTTTTTTATTTATTTATATAAAAAATAATTTTAATTAATTTAATTTAATTTAATTAATTAGGTTAATAATTTTAAATTGATTTTAGATTTATAATTAGGTTTTTTAAATGAAGTTAAATAATTAGATAATTAAGTTAGGGTTTTTATTTTTGGGCTAATTAAATATTTTATGTTTTTCAACCCTGATGTTTTTTAGTCAGCTATTTTTTTCACCATGACTACTAATCACTGTTTCTCTTTAACCCTAAAAATTTCTATTACTGGTAGGTGTTGCCCATGAACCCTGGTTTAGGTTTTAACCTGCTTCGTTGTATTAACCATAATTAACTTCTGTCCCCTTTCAGAGTTTGTTTTGCCTTACCCCTTTTTTGTTCGCCTCAATTATTACCGTTTTAATTTTTGATCTGCCACGTTATAATTGTTAAGAACTTTAATGCACTAACGCATTTTTTCTTCTTTATGCCCAATTTTCAGGGTTAATCAAAGATCTTTTAGCCACGCGCGTCCAGAATAAAAAAGCTAAGTTTCTAACTCTCTTTTTGGTTTCAATATCATTTTAATTTTTATTTGGGCCTTTTGATTAAAATAAGGTTTGTTCCAATCGCCAATGAATTTGTAATGCACTCACTCCTTGTTATTTTCCTTTTCAGAGTTCGAGGAAGATCAAGGCTCAAGATAATTAAATTAATTATTCATCCCTCTTATTTTCTGCCTTTTAATTCCCCTTCTCCGCCGGTGTTTATTGTAATAGTGTAGGACTTTTATTTTTTAGCCTTTAATTTTTCCAATTTTAAACTGCGTGGTTAGTAACCTTAGGGAGTGATAAGCCTGCAAGATAATTTAGATCACTAATTATAAGATAAATATCATCGAAGTTAACCACGTGATTGTGCAGCCACACACCTTTAGGGTAATTCCTCTTGTTGCCTTATATTGTTGCCTTAATTGCTGCCAGTTGCCTCTAATTATACTAAATAGTCAAGTCCCTCGATTCCGAGGATACCAAAAGCAAGGATGCATATAATCACTGAAATCATCAATTTGTCCTTCGATGTTGCCTCGGTAAAACATGATGATTGTCCCAATTGCTAAGGTATCCTCGCATGATGCCTAAAAAGATTAATGACTATTATATCCTTCCCTTAAACTACCTGCCCTCTTTATGGCATGGGACAGTCTTATGGCGAATGATAACTCGATGACCCTTCAACATCCAATTGAAAGACTTCCTGCCCTCTTATGGTATGGATAGACCTTTTCGCCCGAAAAGCTAAAAGAATGATCTTTCAAACTTAGGGTAGGTAACTTTTAATTGCTTGCTCACTTCAAATTCAAATTACTTTTCACACCTCATTTTAAAATCAATTCAAAAAGACTACGCTTATTTACAAGTTAAAGTTCTTCTGCAATCTTTTTCTCAATCCTTTCAAACAATTCAAACGAACAAGTGAGCTAAGCAATTAAGAGCCCATGGATAACCATGGATGCAAAGGGTGTCTTACACCTTCCCTTTGTATAACCTACCCCCCGGACTCAAAATCTTTCAAAAGGTCTTTCCTGTTCTTTTAGCCTTTCCAAATTGGATAAAATAAAAGTCGGTGGCGACTCTTGCTATCCGCAACATTTTCAATAAAGTCAGTTCACCGTATTACAGAACTGGCGACTCTGCTGGGGAAGCTTTCGAATAAAATAGGGGTTACCTTAGAGCTAGGATCACTTTAAATTTGTTTGAAGTGAATCTGCACAGGGTACGACTAATGACTAAAAGTCAACCCTACAGACGAAACTATTTCAGCAGCAGCATCCCTTATAACTAACTCAGTTGACTAGAAGTCAATGAATACAAGGGGCAGGACATGCTTTATCTCGTCAATACTGGGGCAACCAAGTCAGGATTCCGAGAATCTCTCAAGAATGCCAAACAATCAGGGGCATACACTCAAGTGGATCTGCAGCTACTTCCCCATCAACATGGGGCATCATCCTAAGTCTATGAGTACTAGGGGCATTGTCGCACGCTCGCGAAAAAATGCACAGAGTCGCCACCAATATATTTATCCCATAAGGGAAAGGAATATCAGAAAACCTAACAAAGGAAGGAACGAGGTCTTGAGACCAGAGAATCTAGGTACGGGAGTCGGTTACGCAAGGGGAAGGTATTAGCACCCCTCGCGCCCATCGTACTCAATGGTATCCATCTATGTTTGTTTCTATCAAATGGGTGTCTAACTATATCTATCTCTATATGCGAATGAATGCAAAATGTAGGGAAAATAAAGAATTGTACTCACACGGGCCCTACCCCGCTGCCTACGTATCCTTTTCAAGAATCAGAGTTACCGTAGCTCGGCTCACATGTTTTGTTTGTTTTTGTGTTTTTTAGTTGGTCGGAGTTAACGTTCACGCTCTTGCATAAGGGATCGACTTACGATGCGTTCGAGCGGAAATAACGTTGCCCTTAGGTGCCAACGATGCAAAAGGAAAAGAAATGATTGGTTTGTGTCTTTTAGCGTAGATGAGTGATGAACAGTTACCAATACCGGGCCACTCACCACTTTCTCTACTTTGTTTTAATTTGAACAATTGTTAGGTGTTTTAAGTGTTTTTGGTTGTGTATTTTTTAAGGGAAATTACTCTGCGATTCGGATCACATAAAAATGTATAATGATCGAGAAGCAGATTAGGGAACGAATCCCACTCACTTCTATCCCATTATGTAATGTTCGAGAAACAGATTAGGGAATGAATCCCACTCATTTCTCTCCCATTAATTAATGTTTGAGAAATAGATTAGGGAATGAATCCCACTCATTTCTCTCCCATTAAGTAGTGACCGAGAAACATATTAGGGAATGAATCCCACTCGTTTCTATGCCACTAAGCGATTGAGAAACAGACTAGGGAATGAATCCCACTCATTTCTCTATCACTTTCTTAATGTGATTCACATCTTCCTTTTATTAGTGTTTTAAAGTTGAAAAGAAAAAGAATGAACAAGGGAGACTAACCTATTTCTCTAACCTAAATGTTGTTTATGTACAAAGGGAACCTAATGTTAACATACTAATGGTATTAACAAGGTAGGCCAAAATATGGCCAAAACAAGTTTAAAAATCACAGAAGAATTATACAAAAATAACATGGAAATGGTACAAAACATAAAGAAAACGGTTCAAGTATTAGTGCGAAAAATAACCTAAGAAATACTACTATTTTTATGAGTTTTTAATAAGGAGAAATCAATTAAAAGTCAAAATTAAACTAGCCTAAAACCTAATTAAGAAGCTAATATTTTTAAGTGCATTTTTTCTGTCAACTATCACCTAAAAATCGAACAAAAATCAATGATTCTAAATGATATTATTATCTAAAAATCTAATGAGAAAGTTATGATTTGAATATGCTTTTATTATCTAAAAATCTAGTAAAAAAACTAAGTAAGAAGACCTAAAATCTACCAATTAAGAATGGGCTCAGAAGGGTGTATGCTGAAAATGGTGATGAGGTCAGTAACTGGCGCAGGCCCACACATAGAGGCCCATGATAATTGTTTTTGTTCATTTTCTGTGCAAAAATGTGGGAGTGCGTGGGCCTGGTGGGGTGTGAAGCCAAATTCGGCATGAATTGAGATTTAATTGATGCGCCTTGGGCCCAGCTTTGGGGGGTGGTTGGAAGCAATTCGCATAAGAGGCCCAAGGAAGATTATTGATGATCCAAATGATTCAGTTTATTCAGAATTTAATTAAAAACAATTAATAAAAAAAAAGGAAAAATAGAATTGGGAAGTTAGTGAAGGATAGAAAAACACTTAGAAAGGGGGGGTTTGAATAAGTGTAGCTTTAAAAACTTGACAGATAAAAATAAATTGCACAGTTATTTTTATCCTGGTTCGTTGTTAACTAACCTACTCCAGTCCACCCCCGCAGAGATGATTTACCTCAACTGAGGATTTAATCCACTAATCGCACGGATTACAATGGTTTTCCACTTAGTCAGCAACTAAGTCTTCCAGAGTCTTCTGATCACACACTGATCACTCCAGGAACAACTGCTTAGATACCCTCTAAGACTTTTCTAGAGTATACTGATCCACACGATCACTCTAGTTACAACCTGCTTAGATAACCTCTAAGACTTCCTAGAGTATTCTGATCCACACGATCACTCTAGTTCCTTACAACTTAATGTAATCAATTCTAAGAGTATTACAATTGCTTCTTGAAAGCGATAATCACAAACTGTGATATTTCTCTTAATCGTTTAAGCTTAATCTCACTAATATATTACAACAGCAATGTAGTGAGCTTTGATGAAGATGAAGATTCTGAGTTTTGATTTGAACAGCGTTTCAGCAAGTTTGATATGAGTTGTTTTGGTGCAGAATCGTTAACCTTGCTTCTCATCAGAACTTCATATTTATAGGCGTTGGAGAAGATGACCGTTGAGTGCATTTAATGCTTTGCGTGTTCCGTACAGCATCGCATTTAATGTTATACGCTTTTGTCAACTACCTCGAGCCTTGTTCACGCTGTGTCTACTGACGTAGCCTTTAATAGCTTTTAACGTTCCTTTTGTCAGTCAGCGTAGCTTGCCACTTGTACTTCCTTCTGATCTGATGTTTGTGAATACAACGTTTGAATATCATCAGAGTCAAACAGCTTGGTGCAAAGCATCTTCTGATCTTCTGACCTTGAAGTGCTTCTGAGCGTGATACCATCAGAACTTCAGTGTTTCTGTTCTCTTGTTCTTCTGATGCTTCCATAGACCCATGTTCTGATTCTGCTTCGACCATCTTCTGATGTCTTGCCAGACCATGTTCTGATGTTGCATGCTGAACCCTTTGAGACAAAGCTTCTGAGCGCTGAATTATGCATACTCTTTATATATTTCCTGAAAGGGAAATTGCATTGGATTAGAGTACCATATTATCTTAAGCAAAATTCATATTATTGTTATCATCAAAACTAAGATAATTGATCAGAACAAATCTTGTTCTAACAGTTAGGGTTTAGATGTGACCTTTGAGCTTCTCTCAGCTCATCTTCACGAGCAACCCTGGCTTCAGCGGCGACGAAAATTACTCTACTCCAGCAAAATTCTTCAGTTCGCCGTCGTGATCGGAAGCGAACACTCAACCTCCGGTCTCATTCTCTTGCTTTCGTCTCTGTCTCAAACTCTCTTCTTGACAACTCGTAGTTCGTCTAATCGTGAGAACATGTAATATCAAGCATCCATGCTCTTTGACTCGTTCCTCTTTTCGTTTCGATTTCCACTTTTCCTGACTCATACGTCTTTGTTATTGTTCAAGGAGGAATTGACGACTAACGATGCGCGACGAGGATGATGCGTCACGTGCGATGCTGATGATTGTTGCAGGAGCAAGACGAAGATAGCAAGTTGATGCCGAATCAAGGTGTGTTGAAATTTGGAAACGATGTAGAGATGTGGAAGATTCACGGTTGATGATTGGAGATTGAAGAATTGTGCGTTGAAGATGATGCTGAGCGATGATGAAGGTGCAGAATGGTGAAGTGAAGACTCCAGGGATTCTATGGCGGATTGAAGAGATGAAGATGGGAGAAGATTAGTGATTGAAGGTTTTTGAATTGATGATGAGAGGATGAAGATTATGGAGGGAATTGAAGATTGAGGAGAAAAGAAAGAGAGTGATGGAGTGGATGAGAAGTGAATTGTTCAGAGAGTTGAAGAAGGTGAGGTTTGTGGAGAAAATGGTGAAGAATGAATCGAGAGAAGTGATGAAGAGTGGCTGCTGATATATATAGAAGATTCAGGGTTATTTGAGGTTAGTTCCTTCTGATTTTTTCTGTGAGTTAGCTCTGTTAGTTCTGAAAGCTTGTAACTAAAATGAGAGTTTGTTAGAAGTTAGTTATGAATTCTGTTATGTTGTGAGGTTCTGATTTTTCTGTTATAAAATGGTTAGTTGAATCTGTTAGGAGTGTAAGTTAGTTATTTATATGATAGGAAGTTAGTTATGGAAGTTGGTTCCTGTTAGGAGAAGTTTGGTGTAGTTGGTTAGGAAACTGTTATAGTGACAATTTGGGAAAGTTATAGTGTTAGTTGTAGGTTGGTTAAGGTGTTGGAAAGTTGGTTACAGGTGCTGATTAGGTTGCATTGCAGTGGACTGTTTGTGATGGTTTAAAGGGATGGGACTGTTTTCTTTTTGAAGTTATGCATGGCTGAATTGGTGAACACTTAAATGTAGGTATGATGAATGACAAATAGTTTTGACTTGTGTATGTATGATTGATTATGTATGTGACTATTTTGAATGTATATCGTTTATTGCATCTACCTGTGAATGTGATCGGACGACAATTGAGTTTCTTTGACTGAATCTGGTCTCTTACTCTGAATTGAAATATTTCCTTCTGAATTATGCAGGTATGGTGCTGTTAGTGTAGTGTCCTATTTGATGCAGGTTATCGGTTCATGGTATAGGCTGAACTGAATGTTTATGTTGGTTTTTTATTGTTTTGCAATGGGTTATGCAGGGTTGTGTGTGGCTGTATGCTAACTGATGTGGATTGCGGCTCCATAATCGACTTGAACTGAGCTGTTTTAATGTGAGTCTTTTCTGAAGTAGGATTGAATGTGTTTTATTTTCTGGTTTTGTTGGAACTGTCATGGACTGATCTTCATATGTGTTATGTATATGTATGGAAATGCATTGCTATTGGTTTTGAACCGAACTGTTAATGTGGTTTAGAAAAAAAATGTAATGGTCAATTCGAATATGGTTTTGAAGGGTTAGTATTAGTTACGGTTTTGACTAGCAAACGCATGGTATCTTTATGGATTCTGTTTGGGATATTTTGTATATGATGGGTATGTTGTGGATGTATGTTGAATTTGAATGAACAGGCTAGGATAATGTATGTGTCTATGTGCAGTGTATGGTTTTTATTGTTCTGAACTGGATGGGTTATTTTGAGTACTGACTTGTTTAAGTTTATTCATTGATCTTGGCAGGTCTGTTATGAATCCATGGATTAAATTGTGAAAGTGTATGATGGCAAGCTTCATGGAGCTTTTGGTCATGTCAAGCAAGGGAGTATACATTATGAAGTGGAGATTGATTGGGCAATTGGAATGAAATTGAAAACTGAAGGGATAGGTCTGGGAAAGGATTAGGGTATTTTTCTTTGTAGTTTCAAATGGATTTTTGTAATGGATTTGTAATTTGAATTTAGATCTTGATTCTTGTAAGAGCAAAGACTTGGTTTTCCAAATTGATTTGAATTGTATTTTTTCCTCCAAATGCTGTTGAATCTTCATATATTTCTTTCAATTTGCAACTTGAACAAACATCATGAAACAAAAGCCCAAGATAATTCATTATGGACTTCGGTAACACAATTGACCGTCCATGGATGACTTTGAGCAAGAAATTTTGCCAAATGTCTTTAACAATTGAAAGTGGCCCAATACCTTTCTTCAAATGAATACACACTTTTTTGGCGAAGCTTCAAATGAATAGCTTGTAGTCCAAGTAATCAAATGAAACTAACTTTGAATTGGAGCATAAATTAGATGACACCCTAACAATAAGATGATCATATGAATAACCCTGAAAATCCACCGGTTGATACAAGCGCAACGAAACAAACCTTACTCCACGATTAGTTGAGAACCTCAATAAAAACAAGCCTGCAAAAAGTATGAAGTTCAAGCCATGTGAAACCTCAACTCTATCTACGACCTCGATCCCTTGCCAAGTTTATTGATTAATGATGCATGTTATGTCAATGACCTAATGGAAAGATGCAGATGAATGCAAAGCGTAAGCCAGATAGAAATAAATTAGGGGTAGGACAAATTTGGGGTATGACAGCTGCCCCTATTTAATCGTCTTAAACCTGAATGCGAGATTGGCGTCGGCCTTTCAAACATTCAAGGTAGAAGAAGATTAAGTATCAAAGTACCAGAAATTTGTCCTGAAGAGAAGATGGTGTAAATGTTATCCTTATTTTTTTTATACTTGCTGGGGAAAGAGAATTTTTTCTGGTATGATTTATGGTATGTAATGGTTGAATGGGAAAAAATAATGGTTGTTGTATGAAACTGTGATTGGAAAGTACGGGTTTGATGGAACGATAGGATCTACTGACCCCAAAAAAATTGAAAACAAGGATAAATGACTCGAAACCAAGATTAGATCAACAGATCCCCGACTCTTAAAAGGAGATTAATGACTTGATGGGGATTGGAAATTGGTTTTACGGTAAGAAATTATGGATGAATGGTGGTTGTCAGGCGGGAACTGACTTCACCATCTGGCGAGGACTGAAAATGATGGAAAGGATTTGCCAGGGCGAGAACTGGACTTTGAAAAAGGTTTGCCAAGGCGGGAATTGGGCTTTGAAAAGTTTGCCAAGGCGAGAATTGGGCTTTGAAAAAAGGTTTGCCAAGGCGGGAATTGGGCTTTGAAGAATGATTGCCAGGACGAGAACTGGACTTTAAAGAATGATTGCCAGGACGGGAACTTGATTTGGAAAGATGATTACCAGGACGGGAACTGGGTTTTGAAAGATGATTACCAGGACGGGAACTGGGTTTGGAAAATGATTACCAGGACAGGAACTGGGTTTTGAATTGATTTGAAGGTCGGAAGGCAAAGGATTCACAACATGGGGTTGGATCCGAAAAGGTCGTCCGCATGAGGGAAAATAACCATAGAGACTAGTGACGACTAGACTCGACCAAAAGACATCAGTAAACACTGAAGGATCACGAAGATATTGATGCTTGCGAAGCCTAAGAATTACATTAATCCCTCAGGCCAAAGGCGGGGTGTAACTCTTCAAGAGCGGCAGTATTCGAATTGCCACACACCAAGTATGGTTATTCAAACGATTGAAAAATGAGATGGGTTGAGTGCCCACCCTCATTCACGCTCTAATCTGCACTTTGGACCTCCGTTTTTTAATCCGGGCCATACCTCTGTTCTGTAGAGATACGTGAACTGACTCTTTTTTATCGCTTAATGCTTTCGCATTTTTGAAAATATCACAGAGTCGCCACCGACCTTTTATTTTATCCAATTAAGGAAAGGTTTATAAAAGACACAGAAAAAAGACCTTTAAGAAATTCTGGGTAAGGGGGTAGGTTATACAAAGGGAAGGTGTTAGCACCCTTTGTATCCATGGTTATCCATGGGCTCTTAAGTTTGCTTAGCTCACTTGTTTTTCGATCACTTTTCAATTGCTCTGAAATTGCTCATATGTGGTTCCAAATACTTTTGTAAATTGAATTTTGTAATGATCCGTGTGTGGATGTATACAAAATGCTTGTTTATCTTTCGAAAGATGTTTTTTGAAAAGAACGTTAACTTTGTAATAATCCGTGTTTGGATGTATACAAAGTATTTCCTTTTTTGAAAGTTTTGAAAATCAACAGTGTATGAGAATTTTGTTTGTTTTGATTTGAGCAAGCAAACTAGGAGGTCTACCCTGAGTTGTAAGGTCTTTATCCTATTTCCTTTAAAAATCTATCCTTTCATCGGATATAAAAGCAAGGTTCGATTTTGTACTCAAAACAGTAGAATTTGACTTTGATTTTGAAAGATTGTGAAAGGGATTTACCTTAAGAGGTGCAAATGTGATTGTGATTAGATTCAGATATTTATCTTTGAAGTTAGTGATCTAACGGTTCAATTTTATCTTTGACATACACGCAGTTTATATATATGCGGGAAATTAAAGCGCGGAAATGTAAAGTGCGGAAAGTAAATCTACGCTATTACATCGATTGTGCAGGAAATGTAAACTAGCCTATTTACATGAATTTGACATCCTATACATTTATCTAGGAATTTAAATTGCAAGAAAAATAAAAGGCATGTTTTTGGATTTTTTATGATTTATTTTAATTATAATTAATGCAAAATTAATTAAATTAAAATGAAGAAAAAAGATGAAAATAGATTTAAACCTAGAAATGAGTTCAAAAATATGTACAAAATATTTGTCAATTAATTTTAAAACAAAACTAATTTTTTTTGGAATTTTTGGAATTGATTTGAAATTGATTTAAGTTAATTAAAACATAATTATGCAAATAATTATACAAATAATTAAAACTTAAAGATAAAATTATTCAAAATATGTACAAAATTAGTTTATAATATATAAACAATATTTAATACAAAGAACAATTTTTTTTATGATTTTTTGATTGGTTAGAATAAGTAAAAAGCAAATATATAAATATATACTAATTAATTATGTAAAATATTGAAATTTTGAAGAAAAATAAAATATTTTTATTTCAGAAAATAATATATTATTTTAGAAGTCTAAAAAATATTTTTTGTGTATTTTTTGGATTTTTAAAACTATTTTTAATTAATTTAACAAAGAAATTAAAATAAAATAGAAAATAAAATAGAAAATAAAAAGGATACTGATCCTGTGTGGGAATTAATGAAGGAGTATGGTGTGGTGAGAGATCTGGCACGTTGGATCTGATTGGAAGTGAATCAGAGGGTTCAGACTTTGAGGAGCATGACAAAAGCATAGACAGCGCAACACAGGATCCAAGAATTTGAATAAAAGCTGGCGCGCGCATTCTGGCCAACCAGAGCCTGCCACGCCTTCATCTTCTTCCTCTCTCCGTTGCTATAGGCTCTGCAACTGTAGGTAAAGCCTTTAGTGACGGTTTTCGTCCGTAGCTACAAGACCTGCACATGTCAAAATTTCATACAAGCAATATAAATTACTTAGGAGACCATGGTTAAGCTTAAAATCGTCCCCTGAGTTCAAATATGTCATTGGTTTCTTCTAATTTTGCCTAAATCAAAGGATCCCAAATTTTAGCTTAAGAACCCTAAAATGGTATCTTTGTGTGTAAGCATCTAAAACTCAATTAAAGCTCCAGAAATGATCTACACACCACACCAAGTTCAAATATATGTCTACATCGTGCTAGATATGCTTGGGTTATGAGATACAAGTCATTTTTAGTTTGGATGAATCGAGACCTGTAGCGTTTGATTCAAGGAGTTTCAGAGCTTGCAAATGATCTGGATATGTTCAGTGAAGTTCAAGGAACGTGTTTGAGTGTTTAGTTTGAATGGAAAGTGACTCAAATTTGGAATTCGAATTTCAAAATTCTTTGAATATTTTAAGAGATTACAAGTGTATTACAAGCAAGAGTTTTGCTCTCAATCTCTCCCTGGTGTTTATTACTGAAGTGCTATAGCCTATTTATAAGCATTAGAGTGCTTAGAAACTAAGCCAAAAGCATTGATGAGTTTTTTGGAATCTTGACTTTTTCAACATTAGTAGCTTTGCCTTTAAGCCACCATGGCTTGATTTTCTTCTTCTCCTCTGCTGTACTTTGCTTTGGGACAGAGTTGAATGAGTCATGCTTGGAACACAAGCTATTCTTTATCCATTTCATTTTCTTTTTAATTTAATCTTAAAATAAGATAAAATTATGCCAAAAATGGATAAAAAATGGTGTGGGCTTAGTATTGGTCGTGGGAGGCCCATATCATCATGGAAATGATGTTTGAATGCTGAAAACTTGGCCCCATTTGAAAAAAATACATTTTTGAGCAATGTTGATTTCATGCATTTTCCCAAAATTTAGCCAACTTCAACAAGGTGTAAATCCTTCAATTTTTGTCATATGAAGGAGATCTTGCACTTTTTAGAAACCTCAAAGAGTCCTCTAACCAATGTCTTTGGTCTCATGTCAAAATGATTTTTGAAGCTCCTTGTGTGTCCTTTTGAAAAAAGTGTCTTTTTGTTGACTTTGAAAATGACCTGTAATGTCTTTGATCATATTTTTCAAATGGTGAATCCAATGACCATGGGATCAATGGCATTTGAAAGATAATTGAATTTCCTTCAAAACAAGCTTTGGTTTGAATTTTTTGGATGAAGGATGAGAGAGTTATGATCAGTCAAAGTTGAGTTGACTTTTCAGGCAAAAACCCTAATTTTGAATCTTAGAGTTTTGTTGATTTTTGATCTTTCCTTGATGAATTATGATCATCCAATGATCAAATGATGAATCATTTGACAAAATATGGACTTTGACAAAAAAATTCATTTTTGACTGTCTGTTGACTTTTTTGGTCAAACGGGTCGTCTGTTGACTGTTTGAGCTGCTGACGGTGCGTCTGAATGAATTGAAGTTTGAAAATTTGTATGATGGTACTTTGAGATATATGGATGTGTATGAAATCCATTTGAGCTCTCAAAAACTTGTTGCTCCTGTAAAAACAAGAAAAACCCTGATTAGGGACTGTTTGTGTAGGAGACAGTTTAGCGTACCTGATTTTTGTGCAGTGTTGAGTCTCTGCTAATCGCGTGATATTCAGAAGACTTCTAGAACAAAAATCTTGGAATTTTGAATTGTGAAAGATTGATTTGATTGATGGTACAAAACACTGAGAATTGTACTGCCAGCAGTTTGGCTGTCAACTGACTGTCCAGGTATTGACGTAGCAGTTAGAGTGAAAAATCAACAGTCAAAGTTAATTTTCTTTTTTGTTGTTTTTGTTTTTGTTTTATGTGAAAAATGAAAGTTTATTTACATGACTTTGTTAAAAAAACATAGACATAATAAATAACTAATATTTACGGTATGCGGGCAAAATTACCGATAATAACCCTGAAAATCATTTAATGCACAGAAATAGGAATATTTGACTGGCAGAAAACACACAAAATATTATCTTAGTAATTAAGCAATATTATGACAAATAGTACAACATTTAATACTGACAGTACAAATATCACATACTACATTGAACAGTACGACGAATAAACGGTACATTTAAGAAATAAGAAATACTGCAAATTTTAAGAATGACGATTAATGACCCATGCTATGAACAATAACATGTAGATGATTGGGAGCATAACCATTGCAGGTCCACACTCCTCAGGACTATGCAGGCAGAAGAAAGTCATGATCACCGTAGCAATGGTGATGACTGTAAGAAAAAGTGTCTCTATCCACTTTGCCATTCTTGTCAGGGAAGAAGAGAAAATAGATATGAGATAGGAATTTGAAAGATGAGTTGGAATTTGATGTGAGATTTTATGGAAGAAAATTAGAGGTATTTATAGAATGGAAAGAAGGAAAGAGACGTTGGGGAATAGTGTGATTCCGTACAAAAGGAAAATTTGAGTGGAAATAAGATTTGAAAGAAAGTGGAGATAGTGTTGGGAAAAAGAGAGATTTGATTTTTGAAAAAGAGATTTGAAAAGATTTTTGAAAATAATGGAATATAGTACAAAAATTAATGGGAAACAAAAGATAATAATAATCTACTTGTTACCAGTACAGTCTGAGTTTCCTGATTCTGCGCCTGCAAAAAGATTTAACTCTGTACCAATTGTGTCAGTACTATTTATCTCTAAATAAATAAATAGCACGTGTGAAGTAATAAACAGTATTTGGCGTTTGCGTAAGAATAAATTCAACTGCAAGCCAAATTACTGTATAAGAAAAATTCTAAAAACTAAGTGTTTCATATGTCAGGATATTTGTTGAAATAAAAATCCATGATTATATGAGACTCTTAATTTTCAGATTGGAGTTTTCTTGAAAAAAGATGCGGGCAAATTTTGGGGTATAACAGTTGCCCCTATTCAATCTTCTTAAACCTGAAGAGATTGTCTGAAATCTGAAGGTAGAAGATGATTGAATATTTAGATGCCCTGAAAATTTGCACTTACCTTGATCAGAAGAGATGTTGGAAGTTGCATTTAAATGTCGTCTGCGAAATGTTGTTGGCAGATTGGAACATTACCTGAGATGGGCTTTCAGATGCCACCTGGTAAATGTGTTGATGGTTTGTTCATCAGAATGAATCCATTGATTATATCTTGATGAAGGATTTGAAAGTCTTTGTGTTGACTGTTTCGGAACCGTCCAAGGTTACCGCTTTAAGTCTTGGAAGATAATCGTTACGGAACTTGTCCAAAGTTTTTCCGCTTTAGATTTTGGAAGTTGATCTTTGTGAACCGTCTGAGGTATCGCTTTAGATCTGCAATGTTAGATCGTTCTGGAACCGTCTGAGGTATCGCTTTAGATCTGTAATGCTAGATCGTTTTGGAACCGTCTGAGGTATCAACTTTAGATCTGTAATGTCTGTTTTTGAGTTGGTAAGTGATCAGAATGAATCTTCGGCTTGATCATATCTGAGAGAACCGTTCATGGAATTCAGGTGAACATTGCATGTGATTGAGAACATCTTGGTTGAAGATATCCGTCTACCTGAAAAATCAAGTTAGTGATATGCAATGTTTATGATGCATGTAAATGTGAGATATCCCCGAAGGAATATGCATGTGATGTTGTGTATGAATATGCGCATGATGCATGATGTATGATGTATGAATATGAATATGTGATGTATGAATGTGATGTATGAATATGATGTGTGAATATGATGTGTGAATATGATGTGTGAATATGAATATGAATATGTGATGTATGAATGTGATGTATGAATATGATGTGTGAATATGAATATGAATATGTGATGTATGAATGTGATGTATGAATATGATGCGTGTCAAGCTTCTAGTTGGAAAAATAAATTCCCACTAGTCATCTGGACATGAATGTACTGTGATCGTTGATGATCTTTTGTCTTGTTTGAGTACCCTTGGCTGGGGAAATTCTTTGAGAACCCTGGTATTCTGTTGAAGGATCTTTGAATATCTCTTGAGAATGAAAGGTAGCTGGAAGTTCTGATGCCCTTTCAAATGGGAATGAGGAAGATGCATAATCCTCCGATGCACTATCTGACCAAGTCCGAGCGCGGGGATCACACCTTCTGAAGATAGTAATCTGGAACAACCCTGCTGGGGGATAAGACTTCTTTTGAAGAGAAAATCTTTTTGAGGAATTTGCTGAGAAATGCGTTTCTCTTGGTGGTTTTCTTCTGATGGGATGATGTCCATATATTTGGGACATTTCCTGAATGCTATTCCTGTTTTTCCTGGTAAACATCAATCATATTCAAATGCACATGTTCATTCAAAATTATCATGGGGATGCTTACGTATTTAAAACAGAAAAAGTGAAAATAGTGATTTTTGAGCCTAAGCTGCATTGATTTTTTGAAAAAGAGCCATGATAGGCTGGTTAGCACAGGGAGACAACAATCCTAGAAGTAGGAAACTGTCAGAAAGTTTTGAAAAATATTTATGAAGATAAATAGCTATGTGAAAACGATCCAGTCAAGTTTCAACTCTGCTATTGCCAATCTGTCTTCGAGCATCTCATCCCTCACTTGTTGGAAGAAAGTGATTGGACTGATCGGTGTCTTTGAGGTGTTGAATCTTGATGGTGAGTAGGCAGCTGAATGGAACACAGTTGTATGCTTCATTCCCTAACTTTTGCCTAGGCTGCCCTTTCAGGTTTTCAGCCTACCGGGATAGTATTTGTTTAGTCTCTAATTTTTGCCTGGACCGCCCTTTCGGGTTTTCAATCCACCGAGACGCTCATTTTTGCCTAAGTTGCCCTTTCAGGTTTTCAACTTAGCGAGCTGTTTTTTTTCTTTTTAAGCGTAGTATTTTTTGACTATGTCAGCATTCACAGGGTGTGGGAAATCCTCGCCATCCATGGTGGTAAGCAACATGGCGCCGCCGGAGAATATTTTCTTGATTATGAATGGTCCCTCGTAGGTGGGAGTCCATTTGCCTCTTGGATCACCTTGTGGTAAGATGATGCGTTTGACAACCAAGCCACCAGTTTGGTATGCTTGACTTTTGACTTTTTTGTTGAAGGCTTTGATCATACGCTTTTGGTATAGCTGACCATGACAAATAGCTGCGAGCCTTTTCTCATCAATCAAGTTTATCTGGTCCAACCGTGTTTGAATCCAATCGTCTTCGTCTAGGTTGGCTTCTTTCATAATCCTTAGGGAAGGAATCTGAATTTCAATTGGAAGAACTGCCTCCATACCATAGACTAAGGAGAAGGGAGTTGCCCCTGTTGAAGTACGCGCAGATGTGCGATAACCATGAAGAGCAAAAGGCAACATCTCATGCCAGTCTTTGTAGGTTACTGTCATTTTTTGTATGATTTTCTTGATATTCTTGTTGGCAGCTTCCACCGCGCCGTTCATCTTTGGTCGATATGGAGAAGAATTATGATGTTTGATCTTGAACTGTGTGCAAAGTTCAGTAATCATTCTGTTGTTTAGATTTGTGCCATTGTCCGTGATAATCCGTTCAGGGATGCCGTACCGTCAAATGAGATTGCATTTGATGAACCGGGCTACCACATTCTTGGTAACAGAAGCAAATGAAGCTGCTTCTACCCACTTTGTGAAGTAGTCAATAGCGACCAGGATAAAGCGATGTCCGTTGGATGCAGTAGGTTTGATTTCTCCAATCATATCAATACCCCACATTGCAAAAGGCCAAGGAGCCGTCAGGACGCTTAATGGAACTGGAGGTACATGTACTTTGTCAGCATATATCTGGCATTTGTGACATGTTCGGGAGTGATGATGGCAGTCTGTTTCCATGGTAGACCAGTAATAACCTGCTCTCAGGATCTTTTTAGCCATTGTATGTCCACTGGAATGAGTACCGAAGGTGCCATTGTGTATTTCTTCCATGATCTGTTCCGCTTCTTTCTTGTTTACACAGCGAAGTAAAGTCGAGTCATGGTTGCGTTTGTATAGGGTTCCATTGCTTAGAAAGAATTTGGCAGCAAACCTCCTTAGAAACTTTCTGTCATTAATGGATGCCCCTTCAGGGTACTCCTGAGCTTCGAGATATCTTTTTACTTCATGGAACCATGGTTTTTCCTCGGTTCCTTCGGTATTGATCTCATTGCAATAGGATGGTTCATCTTGCCTGTAAATGGTGATTATAGGCGCCTCGTTGTCCCACCTGACTTTGAACATGGATGACATGGTAGCTAAAGCATCAGCTAGTTGATTTTCCTCGCGTGGGATGTGTTCGAAAGTGATTTCTTCGAAGTAAGGAATCAAACTCAGCACATATTCTTTGTAAGGAATTAGATTCGGGTGCTTCGTGTCCCATTCCCCTTTGACTTGGTAGATTACCAAGGCCGAGTCTCCGTAGACTTCCAGGAATTTGATTCTTAGATCGATTGCAGCTTTGAGACCCAGAATACATGCTTCGTATTCGGCTGTATTGTTAGTGCAATTGAAGCATAACCTGGCAGTGAATGGTGTGTAACTTCCTGCGGGGGAAATGATCACAGCTCCGATGCCATTGCCAAGTGCATTAGAAGCTTCGTCAAAAACCATAGTCCACCGGGATCCTGGCTCGGGTCCCTCTTCTGGTCCTGATTGTTTGTAGTCATTGACTAGCATAATGTCTTCGTCTGGGAAGTCAAAGTTCAATGCTTGATAATCATCCACTGCTTGATGAGCCAGATGATCAGCTACCACACTTCCTTTGATTGCTTTTTGTGAAGTGTATTGAATGTCATATTCTGTTAAGATCATTTGCCATCTTGCTATTCTTCCAGAGAGAGCAGGTTTTTCGAACACGTATTTGATGGGATCCATCTTGGAGATTAGGAAAGTGGTGTGATTTAGCATGTACTGTCTTAGTCGGCGAGCTGCCCAAGCTAAGGCACAACAAGTTTTTTCGAGTAGTGAGTATCTTGTTTCACAATCGGCAAACTTTTTGCTAAGATAGTAGATTGCGTGCTCCTTTCGGCCGGATTCGTCATGTTGTCCTAGTACACACCCCATTGAGTCTTCTAACACAGTTAGGTACATTATCAGAGGTCTGCCTTCCATAGGTGGCAACAAGATTGGAGGTTTTTGGAGATATTCTTTGATTTTGTCAAAGGCTAACTGGCATTTGTCATTCCACCTTTCCACTTGATCTTTCTTCAACAGTTTGAAGATCGGCACACAAGTAGTAGTCATGTGGGCAATAAATCGGGCGATGTAATTTAGACGTCCCAAGAATCCTCTGACTTGTTTCTCGGTACGAGGTATAGGCATTTCTTGAATGGCTTTAACCTTGGCGGGATCAACCTCAATACCTTTACTGCTGACGACGAAACCTAAGATTTTACCGGATCTTACTCCAAAGGTACACTTATTTGGGTTCAGTCGCAACTTGTATTTCTTGAGTCTGTCAAACAACTTGTGTAAATGACCCAGATGTTCTTCCTCAGTGTTGGATTTTGCAATCATGTCATCGACATACACCTCTATTTCTTGATGAATCAAATCATGAAATAGCGCTACCATTGCACGTTGATAGGTTGCTCCTACGTTTTTCAGACCAAAGGGCATTACTTTGTAACAAAAGGTTCCCCAGGGTGTTGTGAAAGTTGTTTTTTCCATGTGATCGGGTGCCATCTTGATTTGATTGTACCCTGAGAATCCGTCCATAAAGGAGAATACCTTGCATTGTGCGGTATTGTCAACCAGTACATCGATGTGTGGTAAAGGGAAATCATCTTTGGGGCTTGCCCGGTTCAGATCTCTGTAGTCCACGCACATTCTGACTTTCCCGTCTTTTTTAGGTACAGGCACGATGTTAGCTATCCAAGGAGGATAACTTACAACTTTTAGGAATCCGGCATTGAACTGTTTTTCAACCTCGTCTTTGATCTTTTTTGACATATCAGGCCTACTCCTTCGTAGTTTCTGTTTGACTGGAATGCTACCTTCTTTGATTGGCAGGCGATGAACTACGATGTCCGTGTCAAGGCCTGGCATATCCTCATAGGACCAGGCGAATATCTCGACGTAGTCTCGCAGCATTTGAATCAGTCTTTGCTTGACGTTGTGTTCTAAATCAGCCCCTATTTTGACTTCTTTTATTTCTTCGTTGCTGCCTAAGTTGATGACCTCAATTGGCTACTCATGAGGCTGTATGGCCTTGTTTTCTTGTTCTAGCAGCCTTGCAAGTTCTCTTGGCACTTCACAATCTTCCTCACTTTCGTCCTCAGTTTGGTAGATCGGATTTTCAAAGTCATGACGGGCAATAGCAGAATCGTTGTTGACTGGATCCAGAGTGTATGTGAATCTGCAAGTTAATTATGTGAGTGTGTGTGAAGGAAAAAACATAGCTATTAGAAAGCGAAGAAAGAAAGAAAAAAAAAAGGATCACAAAATTTAAATATGCAAGCGTCCCATGATATGATAAGCCCTTATAGAAGGACCAGTGTGCTAAGGCACACGGCTTTCAAGCTCATGGTTCGATTGTTCAGGAACCACTTTTATCTTTGCACATTATACACAAAGAAAACAGGAAATGGAATTTACTCCTGGTCAAAGGAGATCACATCCTCAGCTTTCCAGTTGTTCAATCCATTGTTGTGAGCAGGGGGTACCCAGCTGTTCCAGTTGCAGTTGTCTTCTTCATCTTCCACAGCATTGATTTCATTAGTGGGAAAATGAGTCGGTGATCCTTCGGGATAAGGGATATACTCTGCTGGATACGAGAGCCCAGGCTGAGATATCTCTGTTGGCTGAGCGAGATGCTCGATAAGGCCGTCCCATGCAGTCGGGATGATGTTTTGAATAGAGACTTGTGCATCTTGATGAGGAGTGTATGCTGACAGAAAGCAACCCTCGTTATTTGGTATTTCCTTGGCTTCTTCGAAAGCGAAGTTGTCATCGTAATGTTCATCCCATCCAGTTGGGACAATGTCCTTCATAGCAATTTGTGAGCTTGAAGGAGCGGAGTATTTCACCATATAATCATATTTGCCGCTGGGTTCTCCTAGCGTGTCCCATACTTCTTTGGGTGGATTTTGATATTGCTCAGTGACGGGACTTGTGAAACTTTCGTCATTTCCAATTTGATCACCCCATCTAGTCGGGGTAAGGTCCTCCATAGCAATATAAGAATTCTGAGGTGTGGCATACTGATAATTATACCCGCCGTTTGGTTCTTGAACAGCATCCCACATTCCCATAGAAATGGGTGGAATTTCATCTGGATATGGCTGAATGATATGGTTCATGAACACTCCTTCATCTTCAATAGCGTTTACTTCTTGGCTGACAAAGTGTGACATCAATCCTTCAGAACGAGGACTTTGATCATTCTTTTGATTTTTGCTATCATAGCCCAGGCCTAGCTTGTCAGATTTGTAGGGTATATCGGGAAGCTGTCCCCATATTGTGCAATCACCCTGTTCAATCATGGTTTTGGCATCTTTGAGAGAAGCCATAGTTGTAGTTGGAGTAGCAGGAATATGCTTGGTGGTAGAGACATCTGGAGAGACCACCTCAAATGATTGGCATGGAGTTTCGATGAATTCATCCTCCAACTCAACATATTTGGAATTGCTTAGGTGACTAACCACATATTCCTCTTCGCCATAGACTGTGACAATCTTTCCTTTTACTGGATATTTTAACTTCTGATGCAGGGTAGAAGTTACAGCGTTTTCCCCATGTATCCAAGGGCGTCCAAGTAAACAGGAGTAGGCTGGGTGAATTTCCATTACGTAAAAGATAGAATCAAAGATTTGAGAACCCACTCTGATTGGGAGATTCACTTTTCCGTATACCATTCTGGTTGAACCGTCAAAGGCTCTTACCACAACATCACTTGGCTGTAACACAATTCCTTCGAAGTCAAGCTTTTCTAGTACTGTTTTCGGTAACACGTTCAGAGAAGAACCGTTATCTACTAGCACATGAGATAGAGTGGTGCCATTACATTCAATGGAGATATGTAAGGCTTTGTTGTGATTTTTTCCAGCAGGGGTTAAATCCACATCAGAGAAACCGAGACCATTGTTCATGGTTAGATTGGCAACACAATTCTCAAATTGGTCGACTGAGATCTCTTGAGGCACATGCGCAGCTTTCAGGAACTTCATCAGGGCTTTGGCATATGAGCTTCTGAATATTTTAGCAGAGATAGCATTGAGATTTTTGAAGCGGTGTGCCCCAGTTGCTCAACAATATTGTAATCACTCTTGCAGATGATTTTCAATATTTCCTCCATTTCTTGCTTTGATGGATCCTCAGCAGTGATCTCCACCGGGGTTTGAATTTGTTCAACTTGTGGCTCTTTGCCTCGAGCGTTGATATTTTGATTAGGAACTGGGACTCGGACTGGACTAGCAGCAACATTTGGAGAAATTTCTGGTGAAAAGATTCTTCCACTTCTCGTGATCTTGCTGGTACCCACAATATTACCCACAGTTGGAGTAGTTAACTTTGCGGTCTCTTCAGTCGAGGTACTCTGCTTAACTCCATGAACATAAACATTAGTGTCATATCCCCATGGGACAGCTTTGTCTGAGGAGTATGGAAATGGAGTTGGACTAGCAATGACTACTGATGCCACTTTGAGTGTAGCAGAAATTTTGAACGGAGCCTTGGCAGAGATTTTGAATGGTAAGCTGGAGATCACTGAGGCATCTTCTATTTTTATCCCGTTTGCAAAGACTTCGCAAAGCACGTCCATAGAAGGGAGCCTCTCAAACATAATGATACGGCGATCCATCCATTTTTGAATTCCCATCCTTAGATTTTCACAACCATTGGGCCAGTATGAGCAATAAAAGCAGTCGGGGTCACACCCTGGGAAGTAACCAGCTCGGATTAGCTTTCCTTTGACTTCGCAGAGTGGAGTTGATAATTCGTTCACATCATAGATGTAAACAGTGTCCAGGATAGCGTTAACAGTTTTGTCATGCTTTGGCATAGGTGCTGTGATGACATTTGGAGTTTCTGGAGGATCAAACTCAATTTCACCAGCATCTATCATATCTTGTATTTTATTTTTCAGGGCCCAGCAGTGATCTGCGTCATGTCCTGGACAGTTTGAGTGATAGGCACATGTCGCATCAGGGCGATAATTCGGAGAGGAAGTGTTGACATTCTTTGGAGGACCTCTTAAGGTGATCAGATCTGCTTTTAGCAAGTGCTGCAATGCTTGAGAGATTGGCATGTTGATTTTGGTGAAATTTCTTCTTGGTGCATATGGTCGATGCGTATATTTTGGCTGTTGATCTTTTTGAGGTGCAGATGCGGAGATCAGAACTGCCCCTACAGATTGATGCTGCTCACTTTTGCGACTTTTCTGAATTTGTGTTGCATTGACCTCATTTCTCCCGTTGATGGGCCTTTTTGTAGTACCAGAGGTGGAACCTATTTGAATTTTTCCATTTTGAATGCCACTTTCGACACGTTCTCCGGTCAGTATCAGGTCAGTGAAACCTGATGATGAGCTTCCCAGCAAATGGCTATAGAAAGGGCCAGTTAAAGTGCCCATGAACATGTCAACTAGTTCGCGATCAGATAAGGGTGGTTGAACCCTTCCAGCCATATCTCTCCATTTTTGTGCATATCCTTTGAAACTTTCTTTTGGTCCCATAGACATGCCCCTTAGTTGAGTACGGGTTGGCGCAAGATCAGCATTGTATTGGTACTGTTTGTAAAAAGCAGCAGCTAATTCTTCCCAAGTATGAACCTTGGTATTTTCCAGCTGGTAGTACCACTCGAGTTGTGTACCCGACAGACTTTCTTGGAAGAAGTGAATCCACAATTTGTTATCCGTTGTATGAGGTTGTATCTTCCTCACATAGGATCTCAGATGTAGTTTCGGGCAAGAAACTCCATCATATTTTGCAAAGACAGGAACTTTGAATTTTGGAGGGATAACAACATCCGAGATGAGCCCCAGATCATTGAAATCTAAGCCAGGTATTTTTTGTATCTCCATAGCTTTCATACGGTCTTCCAACTGTTGGTATTTTTCATCATCCGGTTCGTCCCCAGAATGATCATTTTCTTCATTTGAAGAGAGAGAGGGTTTAGCAGAACCCTGGTTGCTTTGATTGTCTTCTTGTTCATCATCACCGACTATTTCAGGGATCGGTGGCTTTTTGAACTTTTTGACTGGGATTTTGATCTTTCTTCTCAGGTGACTCACACCTACAGATCCTTTGGGCTTCTTTTTCTTCTTGATTATCAGGGCTTTCAGTTCTTGTTGC
Organism: Vicia villosa; assembly: GCF_029867415.1. Classification (NCBI taxonomy): domain Eukaryota; kingdom Viridiplantae; phylum Streptophyta; class Magnoliopsida; order Fabales; family Fabaceae; genus Vicia; species Vicia villosa. Next base: position 112,555 of record NW_026706141.1, read on the forward strand.
CCCTTTGCCAGTTCCAGAATTGCCACTTGAACTTGGGCATTATGTGCTTCGAGATTCTTGATGCTTGCCTCGGATTCCATCTCTTCTGACTGAAATAGACAGCGAGGAGATGAGAAATCCTTCATGTGAACCTGTTATGCAATGTGTATGACTGGATGCCATGTGTATGCAATGTATGAAATGTATGTGCAAATGTATATGAATGCAATGTATGAAATATATATGCAATGCATGAAGTGAAATGTGTGTGCAATGTTTCAAGGATCTTAGAGTTTAGATTTGTTAAAGAAGAAACAAACGTTAGTTAATCAATTTATTTCTCTTTTTTTTGCTTCTTTTTTCTTTGCCTCATTTGGGCTTACAAGACAGAAAAATAAATGATCCTTCAGGTCTCCCGTGGACGCTTTCTCTTTGCCCCCAGGAATGTGTTGATCTGCTGTTCTTCTTGAAGCTGTCCGCTGAGCTCCAATATCCTTCTCTCATAGTCTTGACAGTATGATTTGAAGGTGTCTCTTTCCTCTTTGAGTTGAACCCAAGATTTTTGCAACTCTTCTAGGTCAGTTGGCATGTCCGGGTGTAGAATAACTTGAGGTTCATATCCCTCGACCTCTGGTTCAATAGTCACAGGTAGAACAGCAGGATATGGCATAAGGAGTTTCTGAGCATGAGTGCGGACCCATCTGAGGTAGGGTTCCATAGGAATAGAATTCCATTGCCCCAGAGTTTTGCTTTCTATTCTATAGACACTGCCCCATGCATGTATGAACCTTCGTCGGTGTCTATGAGAATCATTCTCGTAATCAAACACAATGCCATGGATAATCATGTCATGAGGACCGTTGCTCCTTGCATATCCGAATTGGCGTAGAGCTAAAGAGGGATTGTAAGTGGTGCCTCCTTTGATGCCAAGGAGTGGCACATTAGGGTACTCTCCACAATGATCAATGATAGTAATGTCTCTTTGAAAGAAGTTGTTCCACCGGATATCTGAATGAGACAAAGACATAATCCTCTGAGACCATTGCATTCTTTGTTCATTTCTCAACACTGATCGGGGAAGATGAAATGTAAACCACCTAGCCAGTAGTGGTATACAACACATGAGAGTTCCTCGTTTCTTCATGATACGAGTGTGTAGAGAATGTAGAATGTCTCCCAGCAAGGTCGGTACCGGGTTACGGATTAGGAAAAGGTTGATGATGTGTACACTTATGAACTGGTCGGGATTAGGGAATAAAACCAACCCATAGATCAAAAGTGCCATAACTTCCTCAAAAGCTGGATAACTTTTGTTTTCTAGCAGTAGTCGAGCCTTTTCCATCAAGAACTTGGCAAGCAAACCCTTAATTCCACTCTTTGTTTCCCAATTGGATTCGATTTCTGATTTCCGCAGATGTAAAGCAGCAGCAATGACTTCAGGCTTTGGAATCCTTTCTAAACCAGTGAAAGGTAATTGATTTCGAACAGGTAATCCCATTAGTTCAGAGAATTCTTCCAAAGTGGGTACCAACTGGTAATCAGGAAAGGTAAAGCAATGATGTTCAGGGTCAAAAAACTGGAACAGGACCCGTATCATGTCTTCTTCAAATTTTGAGGTAACTAAATGGAGTAGGTGACCATGCCTTTCAGTGAATTGAACATTCCTGGGGAATTCTGACACTAAGTCTTTTAGTTCAGATGGTATCGTTGAGATGTTGATTCGGATGTAATCTTTGGTGGCGGGAGCCATTACCTGCAAAAACAAATGTAAACTCTTTGATCCTTGAAGTGTTTGGTGCAAAAATGATATGCTTATGATGCAAACATGTGGCACACAAAAACAAATCAAACAATAGCCTTAGGTTTAAAGGCTTGCATGGAGCTGATAGGTGATACCCTCCCCACTGAAGTTTGAGTTGGTTAAAACCTGTCCTAGAATAGTATTCGGGTTCTATGATCCTTGGAAGTAACATCTCAATACGGCGCTCGAACGACCGATCAAAATATTCCTCGAGGATAACTAACTTCGATCAACTTCAAAGCTAGCCACTTAAAAGGCCACAAGTCAAGTTCAACTAAAAAGGTTCTAAGACAAATTAGTGTTTAATGACACTTCGGAAGCCTAATATACTCCTTGATCGTTTTCAAGGGACATCAGTATAAACCAAAGTATCACACTAATGATGACTACTAGATCAACCGTATCGGTACATGTCGTACAGTTTCCTTGGTCTATTGTCATATACTTAAGGTATCTCGAGATTCGGGTTAGAATCTTTCACACAAGCAAAATACCCAAGCAAACCTTTGAAAGATAGAGCAATCAAGTCAAACAATTGAAAACATCGACCTATTCTCTTAAGGTAACCCCCTTTTGAAAACATTTTGTTTTTTGAAAGTATATCCCCAGCAGAGTCGCCAGTCCTGTGGACCTCCGTTTTTTAATCCGGGCCATACCTCTGTTCTGTAGAGATACGTGAACTGACTCTTTTTTATCGCTTAATGCTTTCGCATTTTTGAAAATATCACAGATTCGCCACCGACCTTTTATTTTATCCAATTAAGGAAAGGTTTATAAAAGACACAGAAAAAAGACCTTTAAGAAATTCTGGGTAAGGGGGTAGGTTATACAAAGGGAAGGTGTTAGCACCCTTTGTATCCATGGTTATCCATGGGCTCTTAAGTTTGCTTAGCTCACTTGTTTTTCGATCACTTTTCAATTGCTCTGAAATTGCTCATATGTGGTTCCAAATACTTTTGTAAATTGAATTTTGTAATGATCCGTGTGTGGATGTATACAAAATGCTTGTTTATCTTTCGAAAGATGTTTTTTGAAAAGAACGTTAACTTTGTAATAATCCGTGTTTGGATGTATACAAAGTATTGCCTTTTTTGAAAGTTTTGAAAAATCAACAGTGTATGAGAATTTTGTTTGTTTTGATTTGAGCAAGCAAACTAGGAGGTCTACCCTGAGTTGTAAGGTCTTTATCCTATTTCCTTTAAAAATCTATCCTTTCATCGGATATAAAAGCAAGGTTCGATTTTGTACTCAAAACAGTAGAATTTGACTTTGATTTTGAAAGATTGTGAAAGGGATTTACCTTAAGAGGTGCAAATGTGATTGTGATTAGATTCAGATATTTATCTTTGAAGTTAGTGATCTAACGGTTCAATTTTATCTTTGACATACACGCAGTTTATATATATGCGGGAAATTAAAGCGCGTAAATGTAAAGTGCGGAAAGTAAATCTACGCTATTACATCGATTGTGCAGGAAATGTAAACTAGCCTATTTACATGAATTTGACATCCTATACATTTATCTAGGAATTTAAATTGCAAGAAAAATAAAAGGCATGTTTTTGGATTTTTTATGATTTATTTTAATTATAATTAATGCAAAATTAATTAAATTAAAATGAAGAAAAAAGATGAAAATAGATTTAAACCTAGAAATGAGTTCAAAAATATGTACAAAATATTTGTCAATTAATTTTAAAACAAAACTAATTTTTTTTGGAATTTTTGGAATTGATTTGAAATTGATTTAAGTTAATTAAAACATAATTATGCATATAATTATACAAATAATTAAAACTTAAAGATAAAATTATTCAAAATATGTACAAAATTAGTTTATAATATATAAACAATATTTAATACAAAGAACAATTTTTTTTATGATTTTTTGATTGGTTAGAATAATTAAAAAGCAAATATATAAATATATACTAATTAATTATGTAAAATATTGAAATTTTGAAGAAAAATAAAATATTTTTATTTCAGAAAATAATATATTATTTTAGAAGTCTAAAAAATATTTTTTGTGTATTTTTTGGATTTTTAAAACTATTTTTAATTAATTTAACAAAGAAATTAAAATAAAATAGAAAATAAAATAGAAAATAAAAAGGATACTGATCCTGTGTGGGAATTAATGAAGGAGTATGGTGTGGTGAGAGATCTGGCACGTTGGATCTGATTGGAAGTGAATCAGAGGGTTCAGACTTTGAGGAGCATGACAAAAGCATAGACAGCGCAACACAGGATCCAAGAATTTGAATAAAAGCTGGCGCGCGCATTCTGGCCAACCAGAGCCTGCCACGCCTTCATCTTCTTCCTCTCTCCGTTGCTATAGGCTCTGCAACTGTAGGTAAAGCCTTTAGTGACGGTTTTCGTCCGTAGCTACAAGACCTGCACATGTCAAAATTTCATACAAGCAATATAAATTACTTAGGAGACCATGGTTAAGCTTAAAATCGTCCCCTGAGTTCAAATATGTCATTGGTTTCTTCTAATTTTGCCTAAATCAGAGGATCCCAAATTTTAGCTTAAGAACCCTAAAATGGTATCTTCGTGTGTAAGCATCTAAAACTCAATTAAAGCTCCAGAAATGATCTACACACCACACCAAGTTCAAATATATGTCTACATCGTGCTAGATATGCTTGGGTTATGAGATACAAGTCATTTTTAGTTTGGATGAATCGAGACCTGTAGCGTTTGATTCAAGGAGTTTCAGAGCTTGCAAATGATCTGGATATGTTCAGTGAAGTTCAAGGAACGTGTTTGAGTGTTTAGTTTGAATGGAAAGTGACTCAAATTTGGAATTCGAATTTCAAAATTCTTTGAATATTTTAAGAGATTACAAGTGTATTACAAGCAAGAGTTTTGCTCTCAATCTCTCCCTGGTGTTTATTACTGAAGTGCTATAGCCTATTTATAAGCATTAGAGTGCTTAGAAACTAAGCCAAAAGCATTGATGAGTTTTTTGGAATCTTGACTTTTTCAACATTAGTAGCTTTGCCTTTAAGCCACCATGGCTTGATTTTCTTCTTCTCCTCTGCTGTACTTTGCTTTGGGACAGAGTTGAATGAGTCATGCTTGGAACACAAGCTATTCTTTATCCATTTCATTTTCTTTTTAATTTAATCTTAAAATAAGATAAAATTATGCCAAAAATGGATAAAAATGGTGTGGGCTTAGTCTTGGTCGTGGGAGGCCCATATCATCATGGAAATGATGTTTGAATGGTGAAAACTTGGCCCCATTTGAAAAAAATACATTTTTGAGCAATGTTGATTTCATGCATTTTCCCAAAATTTAGCCAACTTCAACAAGGTGTGAATCCTTCAATTTTTGTCATATGAAGGAGATCTTGCACTTTTTAGAAACCTCAAAGAGTCCTCTAACCAATGTCTTTGGTCTCATATCAAAATGATTTTTGAAGCTCCTTGTGTGTCCTTTTGAAAAAAGTGTCTTTTTGTTGACTTTGAAAATGACCTGTAATGTCTTTGATCATATTTTTCAAATGGTGAATCCAATGACCATGGGATCAATGGCATTTGAAAGATAATTGAATTTCCTTCAAAACAAGCTTTGGTTTGAATTTTTTGGATGAAGGATGAGAGAGTTATGATCAGTCAAAGTTGAGTTGACTTTTCAGGCAAAAACCCTAATTTTGAATCTTAGAGTTTTGTTGATTTTAGATCTTTCCTTGATGAATTATGATCATCCAATGATCAAATGATGAATCCTTTGACAAAATATGGACTTTGACAAAAAATTTCATTTTTGACTGTCTGTTGACTTTTTTGGTCAAACGGGTCGTCTGTTGACTGTTTGAGCTGCTGACGGTGCGTCTGAATGAATTGAAGTTTGAAAATTTTTATGATGGTACTTTGAGATATATGGATGTGTATGAAATCCATTTGAGCTCTCAAAAACTTGTTGCTCCTGTAAAAACAAGAAAAACCCTGATTAGGGACTGTTTGTGTAGGAGACAGTTTAGCGTACCTGATTTTTGTGCAGTGTTGAGTCTCTGCTAATCGCGTGATATTCAGAAGACTTCTAGAACAAAAATCTTGGAATTTTGAATTGTGAAAGATTGATTTGATTGATGGTACAAAACACTGAGAATTGTACTGCCAGCAGTTTGGCTGTCAACTGACTGTCCAGGTATTGACGTAGCAGTTAGAGTGAAAAATCAACAGTCAAAGTTAATTTTCTTTTTTGTTGTTTTTGTTTTTGTTTTATGTGAAAAATGAAAGTTTATTTACATGACTTTGTTAAAAAAACATAGACATAATAAATAACTAATATTTACGGTATGCGGGCAAAATTACCGATAATAACCCTGAAAATCATTTAATGCACAGAAATAGGAATATTTGACTGGCAGAAAACACACAAAATATTATCTTAGTAATTAACCAATATTATGACAAATAGTACAACATTTAATACTGACAGTACAAATATCACATACTACATTGAACAGTACGACGAATAAACGGTACATTTAAGAAATAAGAAATACTGCAAATTTTAAGAATGACGATTAATGACCCATGCTATGAACAATAACATGTAGATGATTGGGAGCATAACCATTGCAGGTCCACACTCCTCAGGACTATGCAGGCAGAAGAAAGTCATGATCACCGTAGCAATGGTGATGACTGTAAGAAATAGTGTCTCTATCCACTTTGCCATTCTTGTCAGGGAAGAAGAGAAAATAGATATGAGATAGGAATTTGATAGATGAGTTGGAATTTGATGTGAGATTTTATGGAAGAAAATGAGAGGTATTTATAGAATGGAATGAAGGAAAGAGACGTTGGGGAATAGTGTGATTCCGTACAAAAGGAAAATTTGAGTGGAAATAAGATTTGAAAGAAAGTGGAGATAGTGTTGGGAAAAAGAGAGATTTGATTTTTGAAAAAGAGATTTGAAAAGATTTTTGAAAATAATGGAATATAGTACAAAAATTAATGGGAAACAAAAGATAATAATAATCTACTTGTTACCAGTACAGTCTGAGTTTCCTGATTCTGCGCCTGCAAAAAGATTTAACTCTGTACCAATTGTGTCAGTACTATTTATCTCTAAATAAATAAATAGCACGTGTGAAGTAATAAACAGTATTTGGCGTTTGCGTAAGAATAAATTCAACTGCAAGCCAAATTACTGTATAAGAAAAATTCTAAAAACTAAGTGTTTCATATGTCAGGATATTTGTTGAAATAAAAATCCATGATTATATGAGACTCTTAATTTTCAGATTGGAGTTTTCTTGAAAAAAGATGCGGGCAAATTTTGGGGTATAACATGCACGCAGCACACGGGAAATAACCTCGGAGACAACAATTCTGGCGAAGAAAGACATTGTGTCCGATCCACACTGTGGAGGGAAGACGAGACTTCTTTCTGGGGATATATATTACTTCGTACCTTTTGGGCACATACAAACTGGCTTATGTATTGATGCATGTTTGAATTTTTCAATGGCGTAATGCTCCACCTTAATGGAAATGCAACGCTTTTGAAGATGTAATGTTTTATGCAATGTATTCTATATGCAAAGTGCCAAATAAAGGCCTCGGTGAGATAGGGAAGCAGGATCATTGGGGTCCGCTGTTTGTTGTCTTGAGATGCCAATATGAATCTGTGTTGGAAACCCTATAGTACCAAAGATCATTGACAACTGCACTGAGTGTTGAAATGTAGCTTTGTTGGGGAGGAAGTAACTTCGTCTGACTTTCCCTACACCTTGAACTACTTGGGGATGGTGAGCTTGAGGAGATTCCCTCGATTCACCATGTTGGGGATGGGAAATCCAGATAAGGACACCAGGTTGGGGAAGTGGAACAACTCTCATGAGAAATAAACTCATGTGCTTGGGGAGAGGCCAAAGTTCCAGGAGAAATAAACTCCTATGATCGTGGAGAGACAATACAGCTCATAAGATTGTGCCCCAAGCTTCATGACCAATGAAGGAATTTGCCCCAAAGGATTCTTGGAGAGATTTGTCGAATCTCGACATAATCTCCCCAGATTGAACTCAAGAGAGAATCCTCGACATGATTGCCCCAGATTGACCAACGGTGAATGGATGCCTCAGTTGAGAGAGTCTTCACATAACTTGCCTTTTGGAGTAATCAGCCTTTGAAGTGAATGGCTCATGGAATCGATCAACTTTTTCTGCAGTTGTTCATTATTTGATCTTCCTTGATGTCAAGTGTTTGTTCACAAGTAAAAGATATTTGTTTTGAAGATGATAATCCTAATGTAATGCTTATGCTAGCTTCGAAATCAAAGTATTTTGAAACGGTGTTGTGACATTCAGTGTTTGAATTATTTGTCATATCGATATCAGCATAGATGGTAAGTAAACATCTAGGAGTCAGTTTTACGCAACTTGGTGTAGTATGCTTTTGAAATAAACCCAGCTTCAATTAGGTCTTTTAAGGGTTGTAACGTGGCCTAGTTCATGGTTTTAGAAAAAAGGATTTAAGGCTCAAAGTCTAACCTAACCCACCCATTCTTCGTGATGTTCTTCAGTCCTAAGTTCCAACTTAACCTGATACGAGCGTTCATCCTTCAGGAGGAGTTTGAGATGATTGAGGAATCAATGAAGTTCTTGGACACGGCAGCCATTTACCTTTTGTTTTTGGTGTCTGATCACACGACTTTGTTCTTTTGATGAGGATCTTTATTTTGTAATTCTCGTTTTTCGCTTCTAATTTGCTTTTCCTTTTTTGTTTCCCTAACTTTTGCCTGGACAAATTCTTTTTGAATTCTATTTTGGAGTCCAGCGGGATGCCCTAATTTTTGCCTAAGTCACTTGTTTTCAAGTTATTGACTTAGCGGACTCTTTTTTTTCACTTTTTTTTTAACAAGTCGTATGATCCTGAATATCTGATTTGTTGGACGTGTTGTGACTACCTGAGTCTTTGATTGAAGAGGGATTACCATTGTGGTATTGTCATATTTTGACCTCTTGGTGTGAGGAGTGACCATCATGGTTTTGACTTTCCTCAACCTTTTGAAGGATAACCCTTGTTGTATCCTTGGATGCACACTCTTGATGAATTTTGATTGCTCGATCAAGTTAATTTGAACGCTACCCTGCCCCTGGGTTAAATGTGAGGGTTTTTTTTTATAGAAAAGAAACTCCTACTTCAAGGCTCAAAAGGGGTTAACGAGGGTCTATCTCCCTTATATCTCCAGTGTTTAGGGATTTGAAACAATGCTTGTACATCCTCAGCGGGGTTTTATTCAAAAGCACACAATTAGCGGTTTTGCGTTTTTATTATTTTTTTCATCATTCTCCTTTTGATATTGTTGCTTAAACCAGAGTTTGATATCGATAGACAGAAAGATATGAGTGAACACGAATGGATTGATTCGAAACTAGCATATGCAGTGAATTTTTATTTTTATTAAAAACAAACAAGTTTTACATGGAAGAAACATTTTAACAAAACAAAGAAGATTACAAATGAAAAATGCAGAAATGAATTTATGATTGCCACAGTTGAGGAGTCTTGACTCCGTCTGGAGTTGTTGATCTTGAATAATTTTTGCAGTTCCTTCCAAACACTTCAGATTACTTCAAAAGAAAACTCCAACGAAGTCACCCAAGAGTTGTAATTTTTTTATCTTACTTTAGGGATTCGAGCAATGCGAGTGATGCAATGCTCAAGATAAGAGTACGTCTTGCTTATCCCTCAATCGGGAGCCCCAAGCATAGATGTTGGAGAAGTATTTGCCATCAAACATGGAAGAACCTTGCAAGGTCATCAAACTTAGAAAAGCTATCTTTTGTAAGGAAAGCTCGAAACACCAACTCAAACACCAACCCTCAGGGATACAACTGAGCACAAGAACCTTGAGAAGGAGAGGTGCTTTTATTATTATCATATCAATGAGTTTAAACAGGGAATTTGTTGATTTTTGAGACTTTCTGAAATCTGAGCTTTCACTCGGGCAAGGGAATTCCATTCACCCGCATGTTTCCTCCTTGAAGGGTTATATGCCTCTCGTCGATCAACTTTTGTACTTTGGCTTTGAAAGCGTTGCAGTCCTCAGTTGAGTGCCCTGCTGATCCAGTGTGATACCCACATTGCACATTAGGGTCATACCCAGGTGGAAACGGTTGCGGCGGAGGCTTTAGAGATTTGGGAACCACCAAGGAGCTTTGAACTAGATATGGCAGAAGTTTACTGTATGTCATAGGAATCTGGTCCAAAGGAGCATGTCTTCATCCCAAATTACTTCTAGGTGGGCACTGATTCAGATGGCCTTGTTGAAGTGGAACACATTGCCTTTGTGGCAAATACTGAATCGGTTGTTGTTGGACCATCTGGGGTTGTTGGTTGATAGTGGCGGCAAAGACTTGTGGAATATACTGACTAGGAGAAACTGGGACCATCTGATAGTTAGGAACTTGAACTTGAGGATAAACATGGATTTCCTCTTCCTCAATCGCAGAAACTGTATTTGTCTCACTTTTCTCTTCTTCCGTGAGTTCGGAAACATTAGCAATATCCTGGATTTTACCCATCTTTAAGGCGTTTTCAATTCGTTCTCCTACGACAGCCAAATTTGAAAATTCGGAGGAAGCACATCCAACCATCATGTTTAGATAAGGATCTTTCAAAGTATTCATGAACATGTCTACAAGCTCTCGTTCCAAAAGTGGAGGTTGCACTCTGGAAGCTAATTCTCTCCATCTTTGTGCATACTCTTTAAAAGACTCATCAACCTTTTGAGTTAAACTTTGGAGTTGCAGTCTAGTAGGAGCCATGTCACTATTGTACTTGTAATACTTGAGAAAAGCCTCTGCTAGTTCATCCCAAGTGCGGACATGGGTTTGTTCGAGTCGTGTATACCATTCAAGAGATGCCCCACTGAGACTATCCTGAAAGAAATGCATTAGAAGCTTATCATTTTCTGCATACGGTGCCATCTTGTTGCAGAATGCCTTGATGTGACTCATCGGACAAGTAGTACCCTTGTATTTCTCAAAACTGGGGACTTTGAATTTAGCAGGAATCTTGATATCAGGCACTAGGCACAAATCAATAGCATTTAAACCGGAGGAGCTTCGACCCTCTGAAGCATTCAACCTTTCTTCTAGGAGATGGAATTTTCTCTCATTTTCCTCGATCGGGAACTTGAAAGCTTCTAGTTCAGAATCGTTCTCATGGTGTGAATCTTCCTTATTTGGAACTTCCATGGGCACATATTTTGATCCCCCATTAGCAATAGTGGTCAGAGTACCATTAGTCAACTTAGCAACACTTTGTTTGAGATCTTCTTGCCCCTGAATAACAACATGGAGAGTCTCCAAGAGTTGGGTCATCCTCTCCCCCATAGTATCCATGTCCTTACGAAGTTCAACCCGATATTGTTCAAGACGGTCCATGATTCTCTTCTATTTAATCCTTGTGTGATACAGATGTAGGGAAGTCAAATTTGTTGATGAAGCATAAATATGGATTGAAAGGGACCCCATTAAGCTTCTGATACGGAACCATGAAATGCATGATGATATGAATGTAATGTTTTATTTATAAGAGATCCTAAAGTATTTTCACACACTTCCATTTTCTTTTTTTATCTCTTTTTGGAATCAAGGCTTCTTTTTTGTATAGAGTACCTTTCTTTTCTTTCTCCTTTTTCTCCTTTTTTTTTTTGGAAATAGACTTCAGGATCCCCCATAAATGAAGTGGATAAAGCAATGATGTTATGCAATGCAAAAGCATGGGATCAAGGTCCATATAATCTTAGTAACCACTGTACAATCCTCTGAATAACTGATGTAGGTCAGATGTCATGAGATCAAAGGTCCGACATATGTACCACACAACCATAGGAACAATAGTCACCATCATAACAAAATAGTCACCAACGCTACCTGTCATGTATATCCCACCCCACTCACAGGTGAATCTAGGTCAAGGTAGGTCAAAGGTCTCCAGCGTTATCAGTTCTCCTGAAACACCATCATTGTTGCAAATACATGCCAACAACGGTATCTCATTTGAACCTCGGCTGGTCGTGGGTCTCATGATCGCAATCAACAGAACCTGAAATTCTGTTGGCGTCATGACTATCCACTCTATCCTAGGTGTCCTATGTGTCAACTCTGGCCTGGGTATTGGGCCTTTTACCTCATAGAATCCTCCCACCCAACCTGCAAACAGAGAAAATATGTGGCCCCGACGGGGACCCAAATCCAGTCCAAAATGCGGGAAAGTAAATATGATATGCAAGCAGGAAATAAACATGGTATGCAGGAATATATAAGATGTAAACAACAAAAATAAAAGACAAAGAAACACCTAATAAAAGAAACATACAAAGGCTAGGATCAACTCGCTAAGAATGGGCCAGCACAGGTCTATCACATCTCCAGCAGAGTCGCCAGATGTCGCACGCTCGCGAAAAAATGAACAGAGTCGCCACCAATATATTTATCCCATAAGGGAAAGGAATATCAGAAAACCTAACAAAGGAAGGAACGAGATCTTGAGACCAGAGAATCTAGGTACGGGAGTCGGTTATGCAAGGGGAAGGTATTAGCACCCCTCGCGCTCATCGTACTCAATGGTATCCATCTATGTTTGTTTCTACCTAATGGGTGTCTAACTATATCTATCTCTACATGCGAATGAATGCAAAATGTAGGGAAAATAAACAATTGTACTCGCACGGGCCCTACCCCGCTGCCTACGTATCCTTTTCAAGAATCAGAGTTACTGTAGCTCGACTCACATGTTTTGTTTGTTCTTGTGTTTTTTAGTTGGGCGGAGTTAACGTTCACGCTCTTGCATAAGGGATCGACCTACGATGCGTTCGAGCGAAAATAACATTGCCCTTAGGTCCCAACGAGGCAAAAGGAAAAGAAATGATTGGTTTGTGTCTTTTAGCATAGATGAGTGATGAACAGTTCCCAATACCGGGCCACTCACCACTTTCTCTACTTTGTTTTAATTTGAACAATTGTTAGGTGTTTTAAGTGTTTTTGGTTGTGTATTTTTTAAGGGAAATTACTCTGCGATTCGAATCACATAAAATTGTATATTGATCGAGAAGCAGATTAGGGAACGAATCCCACTCACTTCTATCCCATTATGTAATGTTCGAGAAACAGATTAGGGAATGAATCCCACTCATTTCTCTCCCATTAATTAATATTTGAGAAATAGATTAGGGAATGAATCCCACTCATTTCTCTCCCATTAAGTAGTGACCGAGAAACAGATTAGGGAATGAATCCCACTCGTTTCTATGCCACTAAGCGATTGAGAAACAGACTAGGGAATGAATCCCACTCATTTCTCTATCACTTTCTTAATGTGATTCACATCTTCCTTTTATTTGTGTTTTAAAGTTGAAAAGAAAAAGAATGAACAAGGGAGACTAACCTATTTCTCTAACCTAAGTGTTGTTTATGTACAAAGGGAACCTAATGTTAACATACTAATGGTATTAACAAGGTAGGCCAAAATATGGCCAAAACAAGTTTAAAAATCACACAAGAATTATACAAAAATAACATGGAAATGGTACAAAACATAAAGAAAACGGTTCAAGTATTAGTGCGAAAAATAACCTAAGAAATACTACTATTTTTATGAGTTTTTAATAAGGAGAAATCAATTAAAAGTCAAAATTAAACTAGCCTAAAACCTAATTAAGAAGCTAATATTTTTAAGTGCATTTTTTATGTCAACTATCACCTAAAAATCGAACAAAAATCAATGATTCTAAATGATATTATTATCTAAAAATCTAATGAGAAAGTTATGATTTTAATATGCTTTTATTATCTAAAAATCTAGTAAAAAAACTAAGTAAGAAGACCTAAAATCTACCAATTAAGAATGGGCTCAGGGGGTGTATGCTGAAAATGGTGATGAGGTCAGTAACTGACGCAGGCCCACACATAGAGGCCCATGATAATTGTTTTTGTTCATTTTTTGTGCAAAAATGTGGGAGTGCGTGGGCCTGGTGGGGTGTGAAGCCAACTTCGGCATGAATTGAGATTTAATTGATGCGCCTTGGGCCCAGCTTTGGGGGGTGGTTGGAAGCAATTCGCATAAGAGGCCCAAGGAATATTATTGATGATCCAAATGATTCAGTTTATTCAGAATTTAATTAAAAACAATTAGTTAAAAAAAGGAAAAATAGAATTGGGAAGTTAGGGTTTAGATGTGACCTTTGAGCTTCTCTCAACTCATCTTCACGAGCAACCCTAGCTTCGGCGGCGACGAAAATTACTCTACTCTGGCGAAATTCTTCAGTTCGCCGTCGTGATCGAAAGCGAACACTCAAACTCCAGTCTCTTTCTCTTGCTTTCGTCTCTGTCTCAAACTCTCTTCTTGACAACTCGGAGTTCGTCTAATCGTGAGAACATGTAATATCAAGCATCCATGCTCTTTGACTCGTTCCTCTTTTCGTTTCGATTTCCACTCTTCCTGACTCATACGTCTTTGTTATTGTTCAAGGAGGAATTGACGACTAACGATGCGCGACGAGGATGATGCGTCACGTGTGATGCTGATGATTGTTGCAGGGGCAAGACGAAGATAGCAAGTTGATGCCGAATCAAGGTGTGTTAAAATTTGGAAACGATGTAGAGATGTGGAAGATTCACGGTTGATGATTGGAGATTGAAGAATTGTGCGTTGAAGATGATGTTGAGCAATGATGAAGGTGCAGAATGGTGAAGTGAAGACTCCAGGGATTCTATGGCGGATTGAAGAGATGAAGATGGGAGAAGATTAGTGATTGAAGGTTTTTGAATTGATGATGAGAGGATTAAGATTATGGAGGGAATTGAAGATTGAGGAGAAAAGAAAGAGAGTGATGGAGTGGATGAGAAGTGAATTGTTCAAAGAGTTGAAGAAGGTGAGGTTTGTGGAGAAAATGGTGAAGAATGAATCGAGAGAAGTGATGAAGAGTGGCTGCTGATATATATATATAGAAGATTCAGGGTTATTTGAGGTTAGTTCCTTTTGATTTTTTCTATGAGTTAGCTCTGTTAGTTCTGAAAGCTTGTAACTAAAATGAGAGTTTGTTAGAAGTTAGTTATGAATTATGTTATGTTGTGAGGTTCTGATTTTTCTGTTACAAAATGGTTAGTTGAATCTGTTAGGAGTGTAAGGTAGTTATTTATATGATAGGAAGTTAGTTATGGAAGTCGGTTCCTGTTAGGAGAAGTTTGGTGAAGTTGGTTAGGAAACTGTTATGGTGACAGTTAGGGAAAGTTATAGTGTTAGTTGTAGGTTGGTTAAGGTGTTGGAAAGTTGGTTACAGGTGCTGATTAGGTTGCATTGCAGTGGACTGTTTGTGATGGTTTAAAGGGATGGGACTGTTTTCTTTTTGAAGTTATGCATGGCTGAATTGGTGAACACTTAAATGTAGGTATGATGAATGACAAATAGTTTTGACTTCTGTATGTATGATTGATTATGTATGTGACTGTTTTGAATGTATATCGTTTATTGCATCTACCTGTGAATGTGATCGGACGACAATTGATTTTCTTTGACTGAATTTTGTCTCTTACTCTGAATTGAAATATTTCCTTCTGAATTATGCAGGTATGGTGCTGTTAGTGTAGTGTCCTATTTGATGCAGGTTATCGGTTCATGGTATAGGCTGAACTGAATGTTTATGTTGGTTTTTTATTGGTTTGCAATGGGTTATGCAGGGTTGTGTGTGGCTGTATGCTAACTGATGTGGATTGCGGCTCGATAATCGACTCGAACTGGGCTGTTTTAATGTGAGTCTTTTCTGAAGTAGGATTGAATGTGTTTTATTTTCTGGTTTTGTTGGAACAGTCATGGACTAATCTTCATATGTGTTATGTATATGTATGGAAATGCATTGCTATTGGTTTTGAACCGAACTGTTAATGTGGTTTAGAAAAAAAATGTAATGGTCAATTCGAATATGGTTTTGAAGGGTTAGTATTAGTTACGGTTTTGACTAGCAAACACATGGTATCTTTATGGATTCTGTTTGGGATATTTTGTATATGATGGGTATGCTGTGGATGTATGTTGAATTTGAATGAACAGGCTAGGATAATGTATGTGGCTATGTGCAGTGTATGGTTTTTATTGTTTTGAACTGGATGGGTTATTTTGAGTACTGACTTGTTTAAGTTTATTCATTGATCTTGGCAGGTCTGTTATGAATCCATGGATTAAATTGTGCAAGTGTATGATGGCAAGCTTCATGGAGCTTTAGGTCATGTCAAGCAAGGGAGTATACATTATGAAGTGGAGATTGATTGGGCAATTGGAATGAAATTGAAAACTGAAGGGATAGGTCTGGGAAAGGATTAGGGTATTTTTCTTTGTAGTTTCAAATGGATTTTTGTAATGGATTTGTAATTTGAATTTAGATCTTGATTCTTGTAAGAGCAAAGACTTGGTTTTCCAAATTGATTTGAATTGTATTTTTTCCTCCAAATGCTGTTGAATCTTCATATATTTCTTTCAATTTGCAACTTGAACAAACATCATGAAACAAAAGTCCAAGATAATTCATTATGAACTTCGGTAACACAATTGACCGTCCATGGTTGACTTTGAGCAAGAAATTTTGCCAAATGTCTTTAACAATTGAAAGTGGCCCAATACCTTTCTTCAAATGAATACACACTTTTTTGGCGAAGCTTCAAACGAATAGCTTGTAGTCCAAGTAATCAAATGAAACAAACTTTGAATTGGAGCATAAATTAGATGACACCCTAACAATAAGATGATCATATGAATAACCCTGAAAATCTACCGGTTGACACAAGGGCAACGAAACGAACCTTACTCCACGATTAGTTGAGAACCACAATAAAAACAAGCCTGCAAAAAGTATGAAGTTCAAGCCATGTGAAACCTCAACTCTATCTACGACCTCGATCCCTTGCCAAGTTTATTGATTAATGATGCATGTTATGTCAATGACCTAATGGAAAGATGCAGATGAATGCAAAGCGTAAGCCAGATAGAAATAAATTAGGGGTAGGACAAATTTGGGGTATGACAGGCATCACCCATAATATATGTCCAAAGGTCCTCACAAGGCGAATCTCTCCAAAATCCCTACTAGCAGGGGAAAAGTTGTGCAAAGCCTGTTTGACGCTTCAACCAACACTCGTTGGTGTGCCCCAATTAATACAAATCTAGGAATAACAGTTAATACAATACTGGGGGCAACGTTTAAGACATCCATGCCTTCCCACCAAGCTGGTTACACATGATCATATCCCCACAGAGTAATCATTAAGAAGATACCTTCAAATGTTCTCGTCCCAACAAAGACTTAGTTCCTCAACGGAGTTTACATCTTCGACATTGTCGGTTCCCCGACACTTTTTCTCTTCTCCAAACCGGGTTATTCATCTCTCTTATCCCCGGTCAGGGTACATCAAGATCAATCGTTCAAATCGCTTTCATCCGCAAGCAAATAAACATAAATCTCCAGTTGAGCATCTTCAAGACAAGATCAGACCACAAAATCACAAGGACATAGAGATTTATTTTCTCAATCAAGACAACATAAATCATATTCACATATCATATGTCATAAACATGTTCATACATTGCATACATTACCTCATAATGAATTCATACATAACACACAAGTTTCTCATTTATTTTGAGAGACTCGTCCCATAATACATGCATCATGACATTACATAAAGACTAACTTTACCTTTTTCAGGATATAAGTACAAGCAGATGAAAAAAATCTCCAATTTTTAAAGATCTAGTTCAGTTACTACGAACGGTACTGACACGGTCTACTCTCTAAGATCTAATTCTATCATCACGAACGGTGTGAACACGACCAACTTTTCCAAAGTCTAATTCAGTTACTACGAACGGTGCTGACACGACAAGAGATCTAATTCCATGATCACGAACGGTGTGGACACGATCAACTTTTCCAAAGTCTAATTCAGTTACTACTAACGGTGCTGACATGACAAGAGATCTAATTCTATCATCACGAACGGTGTAGACACGATCACCCCTCCAAGGTCCGTTTCAGTTACTACGAACGGTGCTGACACGATCAATATTCTAAGATCTAATTCTATCATCACGAACGGTGTAGACCCGATCATCTTCTGAGATCTAATTCAGTTACAACGAACGTTACTGACACGGTCAACATTCCAATATCTAATTCCATCATCACGAACGGTGTAGACACGATCATCCTTCCAAGGTCTAATTCAGTTACTACGAACGGTACTATATTCCAAGATCTAATTCTATCATCACGAACCGTGTAGACATGATCATCCTTCAAAGATCTAATTCGATTACTACGAACGGTATTGACACAATAAAAGGAAGAGACAGACTTAATCATGACACTCAATTCAGAAAAGAACACGACAATGTAGTCACGACAACTGAGTCACGATAATGGAATCACGACAACTAAGTCACGATAATGGAATCACGACAACTGAGTCACGATAATAGAATCACGACAACGAAGTCATGACAAATGAGTCATGATAATGGAATCACGACAATCGAGTCACAATAATGGAATCACAACAATTGAGTCACGATAATGGAATCACGACAATCGAGTAACGATAATGGAATCACGACAACTGAGTCCCGATAATGGAATCACGACAATTGAGTCACAATAATGGAATTACGACAACTGAGTCACGATAATGGAGTCACGAAAATGGAGTCACGACGATTGAGTCACCCCAAATGGAGTCACGACGATTGAGTCACATATCTAATCCCGGTATTCAGTTCAGAAACAATCATCACAATGAAGTCACGACGATGGAGTTACGACGATAGAGTAACAACACTCAATTCACTCATATGATCCAGATGCTCAGGGCAATCGAGCCAACAACTTAATTCTGACACCACAAATGCGGTCTAATGTACGAATCAGTCTAACGCACGTTAATACATCAACTGATGGCATCTGTAAGCCCATCTCTGACAAACGCTTTTCAATACTTCAAGCTTGAATATAGTCTAATGAACGACTCATTCTGGCTTTTGTATTTATCCAGATCATACAACATCTTCAAGCCCGTCTCCGGTAAAAGTCACTGCTTCAGCCAGGGCAAATTCCTAGGTATTCTAGTGTTGAATCCTCTTCTACCTTCAGATTCCGACAGGCACACAAGCCAATCTACATCCTCAGGTATAAGAAGATTGAACAAGGACAGCTGTCATACCCCAAAATTTTCCCATCATATTTAGTCATATTTCATTCCATCTGACTGTCAAATGCTCAAAGATACACAAGAAGGAGCATGCAGTCTCTCATCTAAACAACAGCCTCTTAACTAGGGTTTTGTACTTCTCAAAGTAAAATCAAGTTCTAAAACCTCAAATGGATCCCATGGTCTCTCATATTCCTCAAAGTATATTCATGTCCAATTTCAAGCCCTAATTCAAAGGAGTACTCAGTCAATGGCCCAAAGGATCAATAATCGACTAATTGACCTAAAAGTCAAAATATGGTCAAACCACAGTCAAAACTTCTGATTTTTGGTCAACATCCTCATTATGAAGTATCATTCATCATTTGATCAAGCATTGATCATGATTCATCAAGGAAAGCCCCAAAATCATCAAAAACCTAAGTTTCTAAATTAGGGTTTTTAAGGGAAAAGTTAACTGAACTTTGACCAGCCATAACTTTCACATGGAAGATCATAAATTTCCCATCCAAAGCTCATTTTGAACGAAATTTAATTATCTACAACTTTATCTCTCACATGACAAGGCTAGAAAGGCACCATTTGAGAGATAAGAGCTAAAAACTGTTTTTTGTCAGAAGCCATATCTTCAAGATAAAATCCTCAAATGTAAAAAGGGTTCCAAAGTGGCTTGTAGAGGACATCTTGGGCTTTCTAAAAATTCTTAGAACACTTCCATATGATAAAAATCGAACGAGTTATGGGTTGCGCAAGTTTGGCGATTTTGAGAAAGTGCACAAAAGGCAAAGTGGAGAATTTTGAGTTTCTAACCAAATGGGCCTAAGTGTTGGTTTTGAAACTTGATCCATAGACCATCCACGACCCATAGTCACTTATGTTCATTTTTATTATTCTTATTTATTTTTATTTTGAATTTAATCACTTAAATTCAATTTAAATTGAATAAAGTAATGGAAATAATCAAAGATTTGCATGGGATTATATTTCTATCAAATATTGAGAAATATATGGAGATTAAATCAATGGAATTTTGTGGAGAGAGAAGGGAGCAAGATTTGTTTCAAAATTAGAAAGTTTCATATGATTTTTGAATCAAATCTCCTTTATTGCCAATCAAGGATCTCCACACAATTTGATAACCCTAAAACATTCCTCTCTATATATAGAACAAAATCAGATGTAAAGGGCACGTTTTGGACAGCAAGAATTAGGGTTCTCAAAAGTTACAAAAATCAAACAAAGGTGCAAAGCTCCCATCACGAGTTCAAGCAAGTTTCAACTCCAAACAACCATCCCAATCTCCTCACAAGTTGGTAAAGGAGAATAATGAACCATCAACAAGGTCCCATGACACGTGGAACGGTGGTATCATCTTCATATTATCTCATGCATTCTTGTATTTTCGTTTAACATGTTTTACTGTGTTTTCATTGAAACTAATGATTGCTATGAGTTCGTGATGATTTTTTTAGCAGCCTAGAACCCTTGTACTGGAGCTTTAGCGCGTGAATCCGATTTCACCATGACTAGGGCAAGAACAAACATGGCTATCGTTTTCATGGTTTCATAGCGTTTCAGCCCAAACGGATACTATATTCTTAATCATGGGTGTGTTCTAACGTGATCTGGACATTTGGTTTTCTTGTTTGATGTTGTTTGATGCAGATTCCAAATCGTGGGATTTAGCTATGAATGCTGGCAACAGAATCCGTAGCTAACTAGTGGCAAATCCGTGACTAAATTCTTATCAGAATGATGTAGGAGATGAACAGTACCACCTGGACTTTCTGAATGACGGCGTGGCAATTCCAGGCACTTCGATTGGCCAGTCAAATGCATTCATCCTCTCTCCAACCACGATTGGACGGTCAATGGGTCTAGGGGCCCACGCGTTGAATTTTTCCATTAATTACTTGTGCTTATATTTATTATTTTCTAATCATTCAACTAAAGACTTAGAATCTTGGCACAGGTGGTTGGGCATCATTGTTGGTAACCATGAAGGCTGGGGTTCGAACCCCAGGCCAGACATATATTTTTATGAAGTTTGATATCATAGTTTGCTAAAAGATCCTACGCAGCGTGCTCACGTGCGCTTACGTTGTACCATCACGCACCACCATTGGATCATTACAAAATCAGATCCAACGTACCTGAGCGCGAAGGACCACCATGTTCCCTCAAGCCATCGTCACACCCAATCAGAGCTAAGTGCTTTAAATTTTGTTTTTTTTTTTGTTTTTTATAATTGTTTTCTTTTGTTTAGTTTTTCTACTTTTTTTTAATAAAAAAAAACCTTTCCACTAATTCTTTTAAGATTCACTTCCTTTTTTATTTATTTATATAAAAGTTAATTTAATTTTAGTTAATTAAATAGGTTAATAATTTTAAATTTATTTTAGATTTATAATTAGGTTTTTTAAATGAATTTAAATAATTAGATAATTAAGTTAGGGTTTTTATTTTTGGGCTAATTAAATATTTTATGTTTTTCAACCCTTGATGTTTTTTAGTCATCTATTTTTTTCATCATGACTACTAATCACTGTTTCCCTTTAACCATAAAAATTTCTATTACTGGTAGGTGTTGCCCATTAACCCTGGTTTAGGTTTTAACCTGCTTCTTTCTATTAATCATAATTAACTTTTGTCCCCTTTCAGGGTTTATTTTGCCTTACCCCTTTTTTTTTGCCTCAATTATTACTATTTTAATTTTTGATCTGCCACGTTATAATTGTTAAGAACTTTAATGCACTAACGCATTTTTTCTTCTTTATGCCCAATTTTCAGGGTTAATCAAAGATCTTTTAGCCATGCGCGTCCAGAACAAAAAAGCTAAGTTTCTAACTCTCTTTTTGGTTTAAATATCATTTTAATTTTTATTTGTGCCTTTTGATTAAAATAAGGTTTGTTCCAATCGCCAATGAATTTGTAATGCACTCACTCCTTGTTATTTTCCTTTTCAGAGTTTAAGGAAGATCAAGGCTCAAGATAATTAAATTAATTATTCAACCCTCTTATTTTCTGCCTTTTAATTCCCCTTCCCCGTAGGTGTTTATTTTAATAGCGTAGGACTTTTATTTTTCAGCCTTTAATTTCTGCAATTTTAAACTGTGTGGTTAGTAACCTTAGGGAGTGATAAGCCTGCTAAATAACTTAGATCACTAATTATAAGATAAATATCATCGAAGTTAACCACGTGATTGTGCACCCACACACCTTTAGGGTAATTCCTCTTGTTGCCTCTTCTCTGGTCGTGAGACCGTTGTCTTGTTTCGTGGTTTGTTGGCATTCCCTTCCTTTTCAAGATAAATTTGTTAGTGGCAACTCTGTTGATTTTCGCGGTAGCGACAGCTGGCAACTCTACTGGGGACGTCTATACCTATTGCGGGTCTGGACTTAGCGAGTGGATCCTAGCGCTTATGTGTTTATCTTTTGGTGTTTTTATTGCTTTTCATATTTACCTGTTTACATTGCATTCTATCTGCGCTTTTACTTTTCTGCATCATATTCTGGACTGTCTGGATTCCTATCTGTTGGGTGGGTGTTTCAAGAGATAAAAGACCCAATACACAGGTCATGAGTGATACCTAAGGAACTAGGACTAGAGTGACCATGACGGATAGAAGGCGTATGCCTAATTGATCTGATCACGTATCCACGGGCAGAGCTTGGTGGAATGAGGAAATATCTTATGATAGCGCCTACATTAGATCCTCTACTGGCTTTTTGACCTACCCTGGCCTAGATTTACCTGTGGGTGGGGTGGGAATCAATCACTGATTAAGATGTACATTGATGGTAACTTCGTTTCTTGTTCGAGGGTTACCGTGATTCTTGTTCGAGTGCTTTCACTTCTGTGACGGTGACCATGGTTCTGATTCTATTGATTATGTCTCGTGATCTACGGGGTGTTTCGAAATTGGTTCCGAACCTTTGAACCTGGGTCGCGTAACTTTGAGGAAATCCAGACATGTCCAGTGGGAGACATCAAAATTCCCACTACCTTGCATCATTGCATATTTACTTTCAAAAAATGATGTACAAAAAATAATAATAATAACAAGCATTTGCATGTCATGTCTTTCAGGGTCATTCAAGAGTTTGTTCAAGCTAAAAGATGGACGCCTCCGCCAATACCGTCAAGGAGCTCACGAGACGCACTAGTTCTTACAAGATTCTGGTTATCGATGTTTCTGGGTTGTTAAGTCTGAGGTCTCGTCTGAAAGGGGATGTTCTACAGGATTTCAATCATGATTATGGAAACTTGCTTTCCATCTTCCACACGTCTTTTGATCCAATGGCTTTGATTATGTTGTTTGATCAGTGGTTTTCACACGTATTTTTACTGCTGTTTTTAGTTATTTTTAAGTATTTTATTTTATGTTTTAATTTATTATTCGTCATGTTATGCTTTGGTTTTGTGTTTAAGTGTTTGCAGACTCAGATGAATGAAGTGGAGAAAATCAGTGCAAAACGTGAAGAAATTGATGAAAAAGCACATGGCCTAGCCAAACGCGTCTCCACACGCGTGTGGAGCCTGCACAAGTACATCCTGCTGCTCAAACGCGTACCCAGACGCGTGTGGAAGTGAAATATTGAGGTCTGCTGGCCAAACGCGTGCCCAGACACGTCCCAGACTCCCACATGCGTGCCCAGACGCGTCCCTGACTCCCACACGCGTGCCCACACGCGTCCCAGAAGCCACAACTGCAAAGGAAATGCCTGCCCCTGCCAGGACGCGTCCCAGGACGCGTGTCACAGCACCAGACGCGTGTCCACAGGCGTGTGCACGTGATTTTTGGGCCTGTTTTGCTGAAAAGCCCAGAATGACAGTAATAAAAGAACCAGAATGCGTTTGGACAAGGGTTCGACGAATTTGGGAGCGAAAATACATTAGAGAGGCTGGAGAATTCAAGATTGATGCAAGGAGTGAAGGATTCTATGAGCATTAGCCATTGAAGATCTGATTCCTTCATTTATCTGTAATGTCTACAATCAAAACTATGTTTTCTGTTATTTTCATGAGTAGCTAAACCCCCCATTGCTAGGGGGTGACCCTGATTCTGATTGTGATGAATTTATTCAATCGATGCAATAACTATTTTACTTTTCATATTTGTTGATTTGTTCTTCATCTGTTAATAATGCTTTATCCGTCGGAAAAACGGATTCTGAATATGAATGAATAGTGTAGCTGGACAACATATTATTTGTGGACATGATTAAGAACATATAATATATATATCACCTAGGACTAGGGATATCATATTGTAACCGGAATTTCTTGTTATTGGAATGTTTGATCATAACCGTAATTATCTATGGACATAGTAATTAGGGTGTGAGGTCAAAGATCTTTCCACTAAGGCCTTAGGATTAGATACTCTAAAGAACCGGTAACTAACTATGAAAAGCATGTTATTGTATTGAGACAGAAAATTCGTTGCATGAAGAGTCATTCACCATCCCTAACAATCTACTCATCTCTGTTCATCGTTCTATTATTATGTTTATT
This sequence comes from Vicia villosa, assembly GCF_029867415.1. NCBI lineage: Eukaryota > Viridiplantae > Streptophyta > Magnoliopsida > Fabales > Fabaceae > Vicia > Vicia villosa. The sequence goes on from NW_026706141.1 coordinate 137,080, forward strand.
TACTTTATTTGCAAAACCAATCAAAACAACCTTTTGAACTTTTGTTTAATTGAAACACTGATAAAACTCTATATCGTCAAGCAGTGCTTGAGATTCGATACTTGGGATTTTCCCATTACTACTACATAGGCAAAAATAGTACACTTGCTATTTTCCTATCAAGTTTTTGGCGCCGTTGCCGGGGACTGCCGAAGATTATAGAGTTCTAGATTTATTTCAATTAAAATTTTGTTGCTCTGCGACTAAAATTTTATTTTCTGCACTTTTTCTTTTATTTTCTATTTCTAATATTTGTCTAATCTATGTATGCGAGGTAAGGCCTCAGCTGAATTTATTTTTGACGCAGAAATCGACAGAACTTTGCACGCAAGGCGAAGACAAGCTCGGTTGGCTAATCTGGAACCTGAAGAGGAAATTGTGTCAGTTCATTCCGATTCAGAGTCTGAAAGTGAAGAAGAAACCATGGGTGAAAATCCTCCTCCTGAGAGGCTCCTTGGTGACTATGGTTCTGCAAACACACCGGGGGGAAGACAAACAATTGTCAACCAACCGGTAAATGCTGCAAATTTTCAACTACACCCAAGCACAATCAATCTGCTTGAAAGGAAATCTTTCACCGGAAAGGTTAACGAAGACGCAAACAAGCATCTGCAGAGATTTTTGACCATGAGCACCACTCTAAAAATTGATGGTCATACCGAAGAAGCAAAGAGATTGAGGATGTTCCCTTTTACTCTAGCAGAAGAGGCAGAGGAGTGGTTCTATTCGCTACCAGCAGGCAGTATCACATCGTGGGGAGAGATGGAAAAAGCTTTCCTAAATGAATATTTTCCAGCGTCAGTCTTTCTACGAAAAAGGTATGAAATTCTGAACTTCAAGCAAAAGGAGGGAGAGTCTTTGGGGGATGCCTATAAAAGGTTCAAGAGGACTTTGGTGGCATGTCCGACACACAATATGGACAAAACTGAACAGATGCAAATGTTTGTTAACGGGCTGAGAATCAAGACAAAGCAGTTAATCGACACAGCAGCTGGAGGCTCAACAAATTTCACAACAGCCTCTGGTATCATCAAGATCATTGAAGCAATAGCTGCAAATGAGCATTTCGAGCTGTATGATAGGTGTGCCAGTAAACCAGAAGGAATCATTGATCTCAAGCTGGAAACCTCAAAAATCCGAGTTGAAGATGCGATATTGGCTGAAGTTGAAAAAAGATTGAAGGCTATGAATATAGGTACACAACAGGTGGCGCAAGTGCAACAAGCTCAACCTATAATCTGTGAAATTTGCAGTGGTCCTCGTCAAACTGTTTGTTGTGTTGCAACTCCCAAGCAAATTGAAGAAATCAAATTCTTGAGGCAAAATAATCCTTATTCCAACACCTATAATCCTGGGTGGAAGAATCATCCCAACTTCGCTTGGAAAGATCAACAACAACAACAACAAGGCCCTCAGAAAGCGGAGTGGGAAGTAGCTATCGAGAGATTGGCTGGACAATGCTCGCAATTTCAAGAAGAGACAAGAAACAACCATAGGAACACCACAGCTTCAATAAAAAATCTGGAAGTTCAAGTGGGTCAAATAGCACAGCATATCACTCTACAAGCACAAGGTAACTTTCCGAGTGCAACCGTGAAAAATCCGAAAGATCAAGAGAAGATTAATGCTGTTACAACAAGGAGCAAAAGAGTGGCTGAATCTGAAAAAGAAAAAGAGGAAATAGATGACCCTATGGTAATAGAGGTGGATTTGGAAATAAGAGAAAATCCGAAAGAACCAGAAGTTGTGATACCACCGGTTAAACCAGTTGAAGAAAAAAATAAGAAAGATGCTGAACCGGTGATCAAACTACCATTCCCTTCCAGAGTGACAAAGAAGAAGTAAAAAGAGAAAGATTTTGAGAAGTTCACTTCCTTGTTCAAAAAGTTAGAGGTAAATCTACCATTCTTCGAAGCACTTGAGCACATGCCCTTGTATAGGAAATTTATGAAGGAGGTGATGGCGAAAAAGAGATCAGTGGAAGGAGAACAAAAGATTGCAACTGAGAAGTGCGGTTTAGTCTCGTCAGCAAGAAAGATCCCAATAAAGAGGAAAGACCCGGGAGCGGTGGCAATACCATGCACTATCAATAACATAACTTTTAAAAAGGTACTCCTCGATTCTGGTTCTAGTGTGAGTTTAATGCCTTTGTCAATTTTTAAAAAGCTTGAGTTGCAAAAGATTAGTGAGAGTAAGACACAGTTAAGGTTCGCCGACCACACCATCAAGAAATCATATGGGGTAGCAGAAGATGTATTGGTGGAAGTGGATAAGTTTGTATTCCCCGTGGACTTCCACATCATGGACATTCCGGAAGACGAAGAAACTCCTATCCTTCTTGGGAGGCCATTTTTGTCGACAGGCCGCTGCAACCTCGACATTGAAAAGGGAACACTAACGCTGAGATCTTTTGATGAAGAAGTAACCTTGAAGATGTTAGGAGTTAAGAAACATAGGGCGGTTGTGAATGATCAAAATTCTGGTGGTATGACAGAAAGTGAAAAAAAAGACAAAAAGCCTTAGCAGCTCCAAGAAAAAGTTTCAAGCATAGCATCTCGGGTAGAAACAACTCATGAAGCTATCAAAAGTCCGAATAAGGCTAAGAAAGTCAAGAAGAATGTGGTAAGTGAATTGAAGAGAAAAGTTGTCCATGCCTTTCATCTTCATGAGTTTTTGGTTGCGGAGGTGAAAAGCAACCGGGTGTGGAATAGAAAATACCCTCCATAATAAAGGGTAATGGACCGTCGAGCCATGCGACGTTAAACGAAGCGCTTCGTGGGAGGAAACCCACAATTTTAATAATTAATTTCTCTGTTTGTTTGTTTTATTTTCAGGAAATAAAAGGGGCATTTCAAGTGGAAGCTATGGAGTGCATTACCCTCTGTGAGTCACCTCTCTCGGGCTGGTTCTAAAACATTGAGTTCAATGTTTTGTTCAAGTTTGGGGGAGGTTTTACTCTTTGCATTTTAATTTATATTGCTGCTATAATATGTGTAAGACTTACAAAATCATTCTCCCAAATTTTAACCGAAATTTTTAAATTTTGAAGAGTTTTGATCTTAAAGAGCGACCGGGAATAGTATATAGAGATGAAGGGAGGATTGTTTGAGGACAGGAAGTTCGGAATAATGTGACAAGAAGAGGTTTGGTTAAACACCCTTGGTTCCTTAAATGAAATACGAGTCCAACATGTAGATTTGCACCATAGTACTTGTATCCTGAGAAGTACTCCTCGAGTAGTTTATTGATACAGTCTGGCATAATTCAGATTCACATGCATGATGATTGGTTGAAAAAAAATAAAGGATATAAGGTTGGCACCAAATGATGAAAAGGCAGTAAAAGGGAACCGGCTCGCTAAGTTGGGTAACCCTTACCCGGTTATTCAGCCCAAAGGAGGTTGATCCCCAAACGTCGTCCAAAAGGACAATATACAACTGTAAAGTTTGAAAATTTCATCGGTAATAAGAAAGTAGCAAATGCTGCTCGTTTGGTGCCAGATAAAGAAAATATAAAGTCTTGATCTGTCTCATGCATGTGATGATTATTATGAGAAATACAGTGCCAAAATGTGATTGTCCGAATGAAAGAGGAGGAAAATCGGAAAGAGATTTAAGTGCAAAGCATAGTTGGAGAGGTATCGAAAAGGGGAGCTTAAGGTTTAAAGTGGGAGCACAAACTCGTCGCGTCATGTGAATGCCGGACCAACTGTTTCTTGATCAATAAAACTGGATATCTCACGTATGAATACCGATGTGCCTTGAAGATCATTAACTCTTGTAATTGTCGCTTGAGGTCAAGCAACGGTTTAAGTTTGGGGGAGTTTGATCAGTGGTTTTCACACGTATTTTTACCGCTGTTTTTAGTTATCTTTAAGTATTTTATTTTATGTTTTAATTTATTATTCGTCATGTTATGCTTTGGTTTTGTGTTTAAGTGTTTGCAGACTCATATGAATGAAGTGGAGAAAATCAGTGCAAAACATGAAGAAATTGATGAAAAAGCACATGGCCTGGCCAAACGCGTCTCCACACGCGTGTGGAGCCTGCACAAGTACATCCTGCTGCTCAAACGCGTCCCCAGACGCGTGTGGAAGTGAAATATTGAGGTCTGCTGGCCAGACGCGTCCCAGACTCCCACATGCGTGCCCAGACGCGTCCCTGACTCCCACACGCGTGCCCACACGCGTCCCAGAAGCCACAACTGCAAAGGAAATGCCTGCCCCTGCCAGGACGCGTCCCAGGACGCGTGTCACAGCACCAGACGCGTGTGCACGTGATTTTTGGGCCTGTTTTGCTGAAAAGCCCAGAATGACAGTAATAAAAGAACCAGAATGCGTTTGGACAAGGGTTCGACGAATTTGGGAGCGAAAATACATTAGAGAGGCTGGAGAATTCAAGATTGATGCAAGGAGTGAAGGATTCTATGAGCATTAGCCATTGAAGATCTGATTCCTTCATTTATCTGTAATGTCTACAATCAAAACTATGTTTTCTGTTATTTTCATGAGTAGCTAAACCCCCCATTGCTAGGGGGTGACCCTGATTCTGATTGTGATGAATTTATTCAATTGATGCAATAACTATTTTACTTTTCATATTTGTTGATTTGTTCTTCATCTGTTAATAATGCTTTATCCGTCGGAAAAACGGATTCTGAATATGAATGAATAGTGTAGCTGGGCAGCATATTATTTGTGGACATGATTAAGAACATATAATATATATATATCACCTAGGACTAGGGATATCATATTGTAACCGGAATTTCTTGTTATTGGAATGCTTGATCATAACCGTAATTATCTATGGACATAGTAATTAGGTTATGAGGTCAAAGATCTTTTCACTAAGGCCTTAGCATTAGATACTCTAAAGAACCGGTAACTAACTATGAAAAGCATGTTATTGTATTGAGACAGAAAATTCGTTGCATGAAGAATCATTCACCGTCCCTAGCAATCTACTCATCTCTGTTCATCGTTCTATTATTTTGTTTATTTACTTTATTTGCAAAACCAATCAAAACAACCTTTTGAACTTTTGTTTAATTGAAACACTGATAAAACTCTATATCGTCAAGCAGTCCTTGAGATTCGATACTTGGGATTTTCCCATTACTACTACATAGGCAAAAATAGTACACTTGCTATTTTCCTATCATTGTTCCAATTTTATGACCCGTGAAATTCTGGTAAGACAGAACCCAGATGTCATATACGATGTTGTGACATCTGGTCTGTCATCAGCTTAGCTGAGGCAGTACATACAGATCCCTCAATTATTTATTACTTCTAACATCCAGAAGTCTGGAAGTGTTGGGATCACATATCAGTTTAGTTAACATTAACAAATCTGCTTAGCAGACATTCTGTGTTAGCCCAGTCATTAAATCACACACTGATGTCATGCACGATGTTATGACATCCAAACTGAACTTACAAATAAACAGTGCAGAAACATAAACAACACATCAGAATTGTTCACCCAGTTCGGTTCAATCAACCTACTCTGGGGGCATACCAAGCCAGGGATGAAGTCCACTATTTGCAGTATCAATTCAGAGCTAAACTCCCAGTTTACAACTCCTCACTTAATCACTACCCAATGACCCCTCTACCTAGGTTCTCCCTAGATATGGAATATCTCCATTCCACTCCCAATCATAGCAATGATGTCTAGCAATCAGCAACTCAGCCACTGCATCGACAGCTTAATCACCAACACTGTTAAATATACATAATGGAGTGGTTCCAAGAGTACAATCTTCACTCATTGCTTCACAGCTTCTGAGTGAATAAAATAAACCTCTTACCTACAGGCTTCGAGGCACAAATCAGTGACCATCCCACAGCCTGGGTGGTTCACTTACACAACAAACCCTAATGACTACATTATGATCGTTAGGTTTACAAGCCTACCGAGATTCATATATATAACCTGATCCTAGTTGGACTTGGGCTTGAAAACGCAGCACTCCTTGCTGTTACAACTCAGCAGATTTCTTCTGCTACAATCAAGGCCTTTTAATCACAAGTTACCTAATTTATCTCCTAAATTAGTAACTGCTGAAACTTCAATCTTAGATTTGATTCTTCAATATTCTGACTTGATTCTTTGACCTTTAAATCTACGCCACATAGGATTACATAATATTCTGTATCTTTTACAACCAAAACTGAATCTTCCTTCCTCAGTTCTTCAGGCGCGATGTCATGGTTAATGTCATGACATTCCTTGTAACATCTTGTTTCAGTACCTGTTTTGTTCTTTTCAATATTTGCAAGAGTACAATACATTACATTCAGCTGCTGTTATGTTTTAGCCAAGAATGGATGCCAATAAGACAATAATACAGAACAGAGTACTAACAATAGTACTAACAATCTCCCCCTTTGTCTTATTGTGGCTAAAACTAAACATAAAAAAAACAGAAAAAAAAAATTAGCTTCAAGAGCAGCTGCTTCAACTTTCAGGATACCTAGGCTGAACCACATCATAACATCTTCAGTCTGCTTCTACTTCTGTCTTCAGATCTTCCTTTGTTTCTTTTGACAGTAGCAAAATCAGCGTCAGCCTTTCTCCCCCTTTTTAGCCATAATATGACAAAGATGTATACGATGTCATAATATGCAATGGAAGAACCTGTAACTCCCCCTGCACATGAGGAAGAAGATACGGAAACCAATTCTTGCCACTGTAGTTCTTCAAGAACTAGCCCTTGTAACTCAGAACACAAATCACAATTGTGTTCATAACTCAGATCACAAATCACAACTAAAACGTCTCCCTTCTCGAAGACTGAACAAGAGGATGCATGTTCATTGTTATTTCTGTAACACCTTTGGTAGAGATCCATGATTTCCCCACCCTGTGTTATTCTGAACAGATTTTGGTAGAGGAACCCATCGCAATACCAAATCTGGACGCACCCAACACAAACACACACGAAACACATCTTTGAGAGATTTGATATCTGAAGCCTGCTGCGAAGATGCTAATTTATAGCCATAGGAGGATCATAGGAAGTAACGATAGTCTTTGGTCTTGTTCAATGGTCAAGCTATTAATTAGGAAACAGTTCTCAAAACAATTACTCTTTCCAAAGCAGTTTTTCCTTGTTTGACTCTGCAGAATCAATGTCTTTAACTGTGTTATGACATCCGGTCAGACATTGTCCCTCTTTCACCTCACAAGCACATAGCTTAAGATTCTTTAAGAGACATTGACAAAGCATCCTATGAACCACGTAATAGACCTCCTACTCCTTTACTGACTTACTAGTCATAGACCTCTGTTGTTCTGATCACCTTGAGACTGTATACTGTAACTGTGAGGAGCCTTCTAACACTTGTTGACATGCAACTACTAGACCAGTTCAAGATTTGTGGATACCAGAAGCACATGGTTAGATTCAACCATTCCCAGAAACACTGACTGTAATGATACATCTTGTTAAACCTTTTCTCAAGAAACTTCCTCTAACTAAGTTGAAAAAGCTCCTGCTAACTTGGACCACCTTCATTATGATGATAGAGTAAAACAGGCCCAGATAATTTTCTAGACTTGTATCTTGAACTAAGAAGACACTCCCCCTTGTTGCACCCCAAAATTTGCCCACATATTTATTGCTAACTAGCTTAAACTTTCCATTTCATCTGCATACCTCCATTAGGGCATTTGCATAGCTTTGCATTCATTCATTAAATAAAACATCTAAAAAGCATGGGATCAAGGATTTTGGAAGCGTAAGGTTTCGTAATGAGATTGACGCGTACATAAGATGCGGTACTTCTGATTCTACAAGCAGTGAGGTGTGAGATTAGGTCTTTATCTTCATCAAAGGATTCCCCAAGGCATCATGTTAAAGTCATTTATTGAGGAAGACATTTTGTCAAGGCATGATATTTTACTTGAAGATTCATTACAATCAAGGCATCATAAGTCTTTCAAATTGCTAGGTTGCTTGAAGCGCAAGTTACTTGGGGTTTGGGAATTAAAGTTGGAGTTTTCCTTAAGAATGCAAGTTGGATTTCATTGAAGAGTTAAAAAGATATTCAAGAGATTATTTGATGTTGTGAATTCAAAAGGCCAAAGATTCGTTGATGGCGCCTAAGTTTTACACACACTTTGGTTCATAACGTCAAGAATTACTGAAAGAATTATTCATGAGGATTGATCAAAATGAAGTTAGAGCCCATCAAAAGGGAGCTATTCATGTGAAAGTCCACATTACATTCAAAGGCCTTTACAAAAGTCCAATTTCATTATAATTTCAAGATATATCTCATGGCCAAACCCCAATACATACCATCATCCTATTACGCCACCAGTACCACTACATACATGAAAAATTATACAAAAGGCCCAAATTCATTACAACAAAAGAAATTCCATCCAAATCCATTACAAAAAGATCACAAAAGCTCATTACAATTATCCATTCAAGTTCCATTCAAAATCTATTACAAAAATCCAAATAGAATTACATAGAAAGTTACAATAAGAATACATTTGACCCTTTGACTTTCTTTTACAAAACTACACCAGTCCTCATGCTAAACTCCTTGTACCAAGCCCGCAGCCACTTTCTCCATCTTCATTTGTTGAAAACTTGTCAAAAAGAAAACCAATGAGGAAACATAGTCCAATACTTGCAGCTCATGAATAAGCCTTCAAACTATGTCCAAACCTCCTGCCAACTTCCTAAGCCTGCCAAGAGGAAAATAAACAAAAAAAAACCTATGGCATTTGAATCAATTCCACATATCTTATCCCTAACATATACCAAAATCATGTACATTGCTAATACAAAACCCTGCAGATTTTCTACCAGTCAAACAATATCAAATCCATAACACATACAAACAGTCCCGATAAACTAACAGCCCCTGCATAAAAGATCCACAAACAATCAACCATAAAAATTCTGCATACAAAAATCCCAACACTTATGCAAAACAGCCTATGTCCTACATTCATCAGAAAATTATATGCAGCAAAATACCAAAACAGGATTTCACACTGTAACCAAAAATCAAACAGACCCTACTACTTCAATTCAAACCAAAATCAGTCCCACTTACAAAACTAGTTCTGAATCATACAAAAAAAAATCAAGCCATGTTCCATACAAATTACCTGTGGTATACCAGCAGCACATACATTCACATAAGAGCCAGAACATACACACTGCAACATGAAAACCAGAGAAAACCATTTCACATACCATATTAACCGCATTCCCTAACTGTCCCTAACAGCTCCTAATCAATCCCTAACTAACTAAACAGAATCTTAACCACCTAGTAACTAACCCAACTATCATAACAGAATCACACTAACATGTAACTACCTTCTAACAGTTTCAAGGCCATAACAGAAAAAGAAGGGGAAGGAGTAACAGAAAACTGATAACTGAAAATCAAGAAAGAAACTAACCTTTGAATCCATATATAGCAGAGCTCACTCTCTGAATTCGCGACCACCATTCATCTTCACTCTCTCTCCCCAATTCACTCAGTTACAATCTTCTTCCACCAATTCACACTCTCTGAATCATCTCCTTCATCTTCTTCGCACCCCATTCATCTTCATCATCCTTCTATCCACCATTCTTGTTCACACTCAATCTCCACACACACCATACGCTCTATACACATCACCATCAATCTTCATCTTCACGGTTCAACCTTCAAAAACAAAAAAAGATCATAACAGAATGGGAAGAGAGGGAGAAATCGAGAATTGAATTTGAAGGTTTCAAAGCTCACGAGTAACAAAATCTCTCTTCGGAATCACCATGAAATCACCGGAAAAATATTCAAACCTCTGCTTCATCTTCTTCAATCATCGTTAACTTCGTATCTCAATCACCGCTCATCGTCACGCAACGCAAAGGTCTTCACCATCAACGGAAACGTCGCAACGCTTCTGAGTCTAATCGTCCCAAATTCCTCGCACGCCTCTGTCGCACCTCAATTTTTGCCCTACGATTTTCATGTCATTTGCATCATTGCATTTTTTTCATATAGTTTTGTATTTACCATTTCTTATATTAAAATTACAAAAAAAATATTTTTTGTTTTTTTATTTTTACTTTTTAGTCATTATAATTATAATTTTTCTTTCTTTTAGTATTAATTTTAATTTGATTATAATTTTAATTCAAATTTTCAAATTAGAGTTATTATTAAAATTAAATCAATCTTAATACCTCCTTTTATTCTTTAATTTGATTTTTACTAACATTTGTCCTTTTGACTTTTTTTTTGTATTTTAATTTAATTGACCATATGCTATTAACCATATTATCTCTTTTATAGTTTTATTACTATTATTACATTTTATTTTTGTACAAGTCAAACAAAAAAGGCACAAAGAAGACAAAAAAGACAGCATCTTTGCTGCTCCAAAAGTACAAGCAAACCAGTCCCAAAATACTGCATAATCTGTCCAAAAAAAATCCTGCACCATAGCTGCTCAAAAACAGCCAAATATTACACCAAGATGGCAAAACCAAACCCTACACAAAAAAGTCATGAAACAGAGCACCATGTTTGTTCAAAATTCAACCAAATTTCCCCCCGTTTCTCACCATTCATCCATCTATAAAGCAAGCTTGCAATAGCATAACCAGGGAGGATTTTTTTTGCCCAGAAAAAGAGCCACACGAACCAGAAGAAAAAACCAACCTCTCACCTCACTCACAGACCACACACAAACTGTAACAACACACAATAACCGGAGCCACGAAATTCACCACCAACTCTCATCCCTCACACAGCAAACTCAGAACCTTACTCAAACCGCAAACCCACCTTCAAAAACCTGTTAACCTTCATTTCACACCATTTGACAAATTCTGAAGATCCTTAACTCATTACCATCAGCTCAACCTACAAACACTGTAACAACATCCTCAAACCTATCACCGCAGAGAACACACTACCACACGCACAATCAACACAAACAGAAGTCACGCAGAAGGAGGTAGAACCGGGATTGAATCGGAGCTCACCGTGTTCGAGAGAAGAAGAGAAGGCCTGAATCGAAGCTCTGCCGAAGTCCCTTTCGGTTTTGGTAAATCCTCCATAACTGATTTCAACAGTTTCTGTATTCTTGTGGTAGTTTATTGTTGTTGTGTGAACAGATACCATGCCTTAATTGATTATGATGTTGTATGTTTCACTTGTGATTGCCTTTTTTGTTGTTGTATGAGAACACTGTCGAGAGTGAAAAGCTGAGAGAAACAGAGAGAACCAAGAGCGAGAGAGATTTGTAGGAGAATTTTGAGTTTTGTTTTTTTTGGGAAGCAGAAGCATGTTCAGATTGAAATGGAACGAGTAAGAGAGAGGGGAAGAGGCGTTGCCTCTCTTCTCTTGATTTAGGTTTTTTCTTTCTAACCATGTTGTTAGTAAAAGGCGGATCCGGGTTTGACCCGACCCGGTCCACCACTAAGGGTTTTTTATTTACTTATAATTTATTTGGGCCTTACACCCTTAGTCTAGGTTTCACACCCCCATTTATTTCTTTAAGAATCCAATTTTGTTTTTATTTTCATTTGATTGGTCTCCATTGCAATCTTTATTTTAATATTTATTTTAGTTTCTAATATAACAAAAATAAAAAATATGTTTAGATTTTAATGTTATTCAAAAATACAAAAATATGTTTATATATTTAGATTCTATTTTTATTAAAAATCCCAAAAATATTAGATTAATCTCAATTCAAAAATCAATAAATCTTGGTCCAACGCCAAGTCGATACAAATAAACTTCTCGATCCAGCGTCGAATTTTCTTTGTTACAAAAATAACTTTCTTTAAACCATACCGAAAGGTCGTGTGACAAGGGGTGTACACCTCTTGAATAACTCGATTCTTTTGGATTAACACTTTTTAACCTTTCATTAATCACACAAAGTGATCAAGTGACAAGGGGTGCACACCTCTTGAATACCTTGATCCTTTGAATCAAAACACATTAATAAAATCAAGAGATTAAATGACAAGGGGTGAACACCTTTTGAATACCTTGATCTTTTGAACTTTTCTTTAATCAAACCAAAAGGTTAAGTGACAAGGGGTGAACACCTCTTGAATACCTTGATCTTTTGAACCAAAAAACGTTAATCAAACCAAAGGATCCTGTGACAAGGGGTGCACACCTCTCGAATACCTTGATCTTTTGAATCAAAACACTTTAATCAAACCGGAAGATCATGTGACAAGGGGTGAACACTTCTTGAATACCTTGATCTTTCGAATCAAAACACTTTAATCAAATCGAAAGATCCTGTGACAAGGGGTGAACACCTCTTGAATACCTTGATCTTTTAAATTAAAACAAATTAATTAACAAGGACAACAAGTGATAATGGGGCTCGCTCCTGTTCAATACCTTGGGTAAAGACGCGCTAGGTGAACACCTATGCTCAATCCTTTGCTAAATGTCCCTTTAAAACACAATCTCAATTTCATTCAAACCTTTTTGCCTTATGGCTTTTAAAACTCTTTTCATAAATGAGACACTTATCCAATTTTCAATACGAACATACTTCCACATGTGAAGATCGAATATCTTCCACTCGAATGCGATGATGGCCAAAATCATGTGTTATCGTGATTTAGTTATCCATTCTTGTAGTGATCTCATATCCATGTGCGCGTAGTATTTCCATTTGAAAGCGATCGAGTACCTCTCGCTAAAATCAACCAACAAACTTTCGTGGTTCTTCACCCGAACTACGATTGCTCTGACTTTCCCATTGCACTAGGGAATACGTAGGCACAAGATACAAACGTCTTGGCGAGCATAATAATAAAAAACCCTAAAAAACATTTCTTTCATCTTTTCTCGATTAATAAGCATAAGAACACAAGAACACAAACATTACACTAAACACTCAAACACGAAACTAACTAAATGGGTCCCATCGAGTACGATGGAGGTGAGGGGTGCTAATACCTTCCCCTTGCTTAACCGACTCCCGAACCCTAATTTGGTTGCGAAGACCATCTTATCCATCCTTTCTATTTATGGGTTTTATCGATATTTTCCCTTTCCTCTTTGGAATAAATAAAGTTCGGTGGCGACTCTGTTGTACTTCGAATGCGCGAAAACGCGTCGAGTCACATTTTTACCGCTACAGAAAGTGGCGACTCTGCTGGGGAAATCCTAAGAGAGTCAACCCTAGTTTAGTTTGTTTTGTATTTGAGTGTTTATTTTTGTTTGTTTATTCTTGTGTTCTCTATGCTTATTCTTATGTTCTTTATGTTTACTCTTGTGCTATTTATGTTTCTTTACTCTTATCGCTTTTGTTTTATTTTTGTATATATTCAATTGTGGGTATGGGAATGATATTTGAGTGAAGCTCTCAACCCGAGCTTTGAAAAACAAGAGAAAAACATAAGCTAGGAGGCGGTTGTGTAGTGCTAGTCCCCAAGGTGAACACCTTGAATGGCTAATACGAGAACCCCACTTGGAGGAGACTTAGTCATGAAATTTGTCATAAGATGGTTCGCCCATCGCATGGCAGAAATCTGATTTCGTCGCTAACTCCAAGGACCTTTAGAACCTGTTCCATCTATAGTGATGTAGACATCTCTACTATCAAAAACCTTAGAGTTAACCTTGTGAGGGGATTCTTGGGTAAAATAACTTAGAACTGTCTTAACTTAAGGAGCCTTCCTCAATAGGTTGTTATTGTTATCACGCTTTGCATCCAACATTGCATGACATTGCATATCATTTGCATCATGCATACATCCATGTTGTCCTTGTACCTCATTCCAACTGTCTCTTTCAGTCGTCACCATCAATCATCAGGCTGATTCCTCGACACATTGACTAGAAGCATGTATCCGAAGATTGTGGAAGAGCTTCAGCAAGAACAAAAGCTGTTGAGAGTGGAAGTTAGCCAGTTGAGGGAGCAGATGAATCATATCATGGGAATTCTGGAAACCTTACTGAAAGGAGGACAAATCTCTCTACCGATCATTGCACCAGAAGTGCATGCTCCTATAACCCAAAAGCAATATCATCCAGTGTTCGCTCAAGTGGAAGCCCATGGCCCGTCTCCTAAGGATCTTCCTCAACCTTCCTTTTCAAAACTTCCTGATCAACAACCTTTGTCTATCCCTCAACAAAGCCAAGGAAATCAGGGGCAAGGCATGAATCTGAACAAGACATTGAGGAAACAAAAGAGGCCTTGCCGTTCTGATCCAATTCCAAGGATGAATGTTGGAGTTCCTCAACCTCAAGCTGCTAACCAAAATCCAAATTGCGATAGGACTCGTTTTGATCCTATTCCGATATCATACACTGAATTGTATCTCGTGTTGGTCAAGAAAGGCTTGATTACAACTAGGACTCCACCTCCTCTTCGAGATCCTCCTCCAAGAGGATTCCGACCAGACCTTCGCTGTGAATTTCATCAAGGTGTTGTAGGCCATGACTTGGAAGGGTGCTATGCGCTAAAGACTATAGTGAAGGGGTTGATCAGTGCAAAGATTCTCTCTTTCGAAGAAACTGATCCCAATGTTGTCAAGAATCCGTTGCCCGAGCATGACAAGAGTGGCTGAAGTTGAGAATGACAAGTTGTTTCCTAAAGCCAAGTGTTTCAGACAGGATAGCTCCTCCTCGTAACTGATTAGTCACTAGGCCTTGTTTCTTTCTGTTTGCAATTTCCTTGTTTTATCTCGTGTACTACATTTGAATTTTGTTTGTTCTTGAATGTTTAATTTTAATGAAATGAGCATCACATATTTGAATCAATCCATTTACGTTCATTGTGTTTATCTTTATGCTTTAGCTTTTTCAAAAAAAATATATATGTCTCTTGTTCGCTTTCTTCTATCAAACTTGTGTTTTATGCAAAGATTGGAGGGAGGATGATGACAATGAAATACCCAAATTGTTGAATTGTATGCTTTCAAATAGAACTTTGCTGATGATGTAAAGGCATTGTTTCAATCCTCAAACACTGGAGAAATAAGGAAGTTAATCCCTAGTCAACCCCTTTGAGCCTTCGAAGTCGGAGTTTCTTTTTTTAAAAAAAAAACTGAAAAAAACCGAAATTTTAACCTGGGGCAGGGTAGTTCTCAGTTAATTTATTTATGCATTCAATTTCAAAGAAAATCATTAAGTACACCTTTCGATAAGGGTTTCAATCAAAAGTGACCAAAATGGTTATCGTTATCAAGGCAGTCACTGTCTTTCCGATAACAAAAAAGAAATTCAAAGAAAAAGCCCACTAAGTCAAAACCTACGAAGGAGACTTAGGCAAAACTGAGGCATCCCGCTGGCTGTAATCTCAAATGAAAACAGTTCAGGCAAAAGTTAGGGATATAAAGCTAAAAAGAGAAGTCAATAAATTCCTTGAACAACAATAAAACATTGTGACTATCAAAAGGAAGAAGTGACTGCCACCTCAAAGATTCCCTTGGCCTTTAAACCATCATCGTTATCATAGGTGCAAATCCAAAAGCCTCTTGGAACCTGAATGCATAATTTGAGTTAACTGAGCGTAGGATTGAAGTTCATCACGAAGAATGGGGTGGGTACAAATAATTTTGAGCCTATATCCTTTGTTTCTGAAACCGTGAACCAAGCCACGTTACAGCCTTTAAAAGACCTAATTGAAGCAAGGTTTATTTTTAAAGCATACTACAACAAGGTTGCGTTAACCTGACTCCTAAAGATTTTTGCAATTCATTTGTTTTACCATACCTTCTGCTTTATCCATCATTTTGAATGTCTAAACAATTGTGTTTGGACTTTTGATTCATTTTCTTTACATCAATAACATCATTCCAATAATGATCTTGATTTCAAATTATGCTTTGAGCATTGCATTAAGATTACCATTTTTGAATGAACATTTCATTTGCAAGTACTTATCTTTCAAGGAAGTTCAAACAACCAAGAAACTTGATAAGTGATCCTATCAGGGGCACGTTACTTCAAGATCCTGTTATTCAAAAGTTATACTGGGGGCAAGTATTACCGACATTCATTTCAAGAGCTGAAGCAACAATCAGTTAAAGATCAGTCAGTGAGGGGCATTCTTCTTCAGCGACCCCCATGCAGTTTAGCAGTCCTTCTCAAAGGGATCATCAGTGTGACATAACAGAGTTGGCAATGTTCTTGTGTTGAGGAATCAAAATTCCAATCTTCCTTCACAAAGAGTCTACCTCAGTTATTATAACCAATTGCGTTGCATTCATCATTCATGTATCATGCATTGAAAGAATTATATATCATGCATACCCATGCGCCTTTTCCCAAACCTTGTTGTTTGTAATATCTCACCTTATGGTTTAAATCCAACTTGTTTGGCATTTATCAATCTTCTCTTCATTCATGTTTTACCTTGAGTGTCCCTGATATTGTGTTCTCGAAGTCCAATCCTGTTTTATCTTGATTGTCTTTGGTATTGTTTCAATCATGTTTTATCTTGAGTGCCTCTGATATTTTCTTTTCAAATTCCAATCATGTTTTACCTCTATTGTCTTTGTTGCTTCAATCATGTTTTACCTTGAATATTTTTCGATCATGTTTTATCTTGATTCCCCTTTAATACTTGAGTCAGTCATGTTTTATCTTGGTTGTCTTCGATCATGTTTTATCTTGATGTTCTTCAGTCATGTTTTATCTTGGATATTCTTCAGTCATGTTTTATCTTGGTTGTCTTCGATCATGTTTTATCTTGATTCCCATCTAACACTTGAGTCGGTCATGTTTTATCTTGGTTGTCTTCAGTCATGTTTTATCTTGATGTTTCTTCAGTCATGTTTTATCTTGATGCTCTTCAGTCATGTTTTATCTTGGTTGTTCTTTAGTCATGTTTTATCTTGGTTGTTCTTCAGTCATGTTTTATCTTGATGTCCTTCAATGTTGTCTCATCCATGCTTTATCTTGAATGTCTCTAATATTTCCTTCTCAAAAGCCCGATCATGTTTTACCTTGATTGTCCTTTGGTGTTCTTCAATCATGTTTTACCTTGATTCTCTTTGGTGTTCTTCAATCATGTTTTACCTTGATTGTCACTCGATATTCTTCGGTCATGTTTTACCTTGATCTTCATTTGATATCCCTTCAGTCATGCTTTATCTTGATTCCCATCTAATACCTGAGTCAATCATGTTTTACCTTGGTTCGTCTTTGATCATGTTTTATCTTGATGTTCTGTTTTATCTTGGTTATCTTAGATCATGTTTTACGTTGATATCCGTCAATCATGTTTTACCTTGATTATCTTTTGACGTTCTTCCAGTCATGTTTTACCTTGACTTTCCGTTGATGTTCTTCGATCATGTTTTACCTTGATTGTCACTTAATACATCCTCGTTCATGTTTTATCTTGGGCATCTCATATATTCTTTTCCCAAAGCTCAATCATGCTTTACCCTGATTGCCTTTGTTGTTTACTCTCCTTGCCAGATTCATCTATGTTTTACTCATGAATGACTATGGCATGATCACTTATTTCAAGCCCTTTTCCCCACAAAATTCAGAATGTCTCATATCATATTGCATTCAAAATCACAAAAAAGGTCCATGCACTGCATTTCATTTGCATATGAAGGACAAAAATTGTGTACTTTGTATTTAAGTCTCTTCATATCTTCGATAGAAGAAACTTAAATAGGGGCATCTGTCGCACCTCAATTTTTGCCCTACGATTTTCATGTCATTTGCATCATTGCATTTTTTTCATATAGTTTTGTATTTACCATTTCTTATATTAAAATTACAAAAAAAATATTTTTTGTTTTTTTATTTTTACTTTTTAGTCATTATAATTATAATTTTTCTTTCTTTTAGTATTAATTTTAATTTGATTATAATTTTAATTCAAATTTTCAAATTAGAGTTATTATTAAAATTAAATCAATCTTAATACCTCCTTTTATTCTTTAATTTGATTTTTACTAACATTTGTCCTTTTGACTTTTTTTTTGTATTTTAATTTAATTGACCATATGCTATTAACCATATTATCTCTTTTATAGTTTTATTACTATTATTACATTTTATTTTTGTACAAGTCAAACAAAAAAGGCACAAAGAAGACAAAAAAGACAGCATCTTTGCTGCTCCAAAAGTACAAGCAAACCAGTCCCAAAATACTGCATAATCTGTCCAAAAAAAATCCTGCACCATAGCTGCTCAAAAACAGCCAAATATTACACCAAGATGGCAAAACCAAACCCTACACAAAAAAGTCATGAAACAGAGCACCATGTTTGTTCAAAATTCAACCAAATTTCCCCCCGTTTCTCACCATTCATCCATCTATAAAGCAAGCTTGCAATAGCATAACCAGGGAGGATTTTTTTTGCCCAGAAAAAGAGCCACACGAACCAGAAGAAAAAACCAACCTCTCACCTCACTCACAGACCACACACAAACTGTAACAACACACAATAACCGGAACCACGAAATTCACCACCAACTCTCATCCCTCACACAGCAAACTCAGAACCTTACTCAAACCGCAAACCCACCTTCAAAAACCTGTTAACCTTCATTTCACACCATTTGACAAATTCTGAAGATCCTTAACTCATTACCATCAGCTCAACCTACAAACACTGTAACAACATCCTCAAACCTATCACCGCAGAGAACACACTACCACACGCACAATCAACACAAACAGAAGTCACGCAGAAGGAGGTAGAACCGGGATTGAATCGGAGCTCACCGTGTTCGAGAGAAGAAGAGAAGGCCTGAATCGAAGCTCTGCCGAAGTCCCTTTCGGTTTTGGTAAATCCTCCATAACTGATTTCAACAGTTTCTGTATTCTTGTGGTAGTTTATTGTTGTTGTGTGAACAGATACCATGCCTTAATTGATTATGATGTTGTATGTTTCACTTGTGATTGCCTTTTTTGTTGTTGTATGAGAACACTGTCGAGAGTGAAAAGCTGAGAGAAACAGAGAGAACCAAGAGCGAGAGAGATTTGTAGGAGAATTTTGAGTTTTGTTTTTTTTGGGAAGCAGAAGCATGTTCAGATTGAAATGGAACGAGTAAGAGAGAGGGGAAGAGGCGTTGCCTCTCTTCTCTTGATTTAGGTTTTTTCTTTCTAACCATGTTGTTAGTAAAAGGCGGATCCGGGTTTGACCCGACCCGGTCCACCACTAAGGGTTTTTTATTTACTTATAATTTATTTGGGCCTTACACCCTTAGTCTAGGTTTCACACCCCCATTTATTTCTTTAAGAATCCAATTTTGTTTTTATTTTCATTTGATTGGTCTCCATTGCAATCTTTATTTTAATATTTATTTTAGTTTCTAATATAACAAAAATAAAAAATATGTTTAGATTTTAATGTTATTCAAAAATACAAAAATATGTTTATATATTTAGATTCTATTTTTATTAAAAATCCCAAAAATATTAGATTAATCTCAATTCAAAAATCAATAAATCTTGGTCCAACGCCAAGTCGATACAAATAAACTTCTCGATCCAGCGTCGAATTTTCTTTGTTACAAAAATAACTTTCTTTAAACCATACCGAAAGGTCGTGTGACAAGGGGTGTACACCTCTTGAATAACTCGATTCTTTTGGATTAACACTTTTTAACCTTTCATTAATCACACAAAGTGATCAAGTGACAAGGGGTGCACACCTCTTGAATACCTTGATCCTTTGAATCAAAACACATTAATAAAATCAAGAGATTAAATGACAAGGGGTGAACACCTTTTGAATACCTTGATCTTTTGAACTTTTCTTTAATCAAACCAAAAGGTTAAGTGACAAGGGGTGAACACCTCTTGAATACCTTGATCTTTTGAACCAAAAAACGTTAATCAAACCAAAGGATCCTGTGACAAGGGGTGCACACCTCTCGAATACCTTGATCTTTTGAATCAAAACACTTTAATCAAACCGGAAGATCATGTGACAAGGGGTGAACACTTCTTGAATACCTTGATCTTTCGAATCAAAACACTTTAATCAAATCGAAAGATCCTGTGACAAGGGGTGAACACCTCTTGAATACCTTGATCTTTTAAATTAAAACAAATTAATTAACAAGGACAACAAGTGATAATGGGGCTCGCTCCTGTTCAATACCTTGGGTAAAGACGCGCTAGGTGAACACCTATGCTCAATCCTTTGCTAAATGTCCCTTTAAAACACAATCTCAATTTCATTCAAACCTTTTTGCCTTATGGCTTTTAAAACTCTTTTCATAAATGAGACACTTATCCAATTTTCAATACGAACATACTTCCACATGTGAAGATCGAATATCTTCCACTCGAATGCGATGATGGCCAAAATCATGTGTTATCGTGATTTAGTTATCCATTCTTGTAGTGATCTCATATCCATGTGCGCGTAGTATTTCCATTTGAAAGCGATCGAGTACCTCTCGCTAAAATCAACCAACAAACTTTCGTGGTTCTTCACCCGAACTACGATTGCTCTGACTTTCCCATTGCACTAGGGAATACGTAGGCACAAGATACAAACGTCTTGGCGAGCATAATAATAAAAAACCCTAAAAAACATTTCTTTCATCTTTTCTCGATTAATAAGCATAAGAACACAAGAACACAAACATTACACTAAACACTCAAACACGAAACTAACTAAATGGGTCCCATCGAGTACGATGGAGGTGAGGGGTGCTAATACCTTCCCCTTGCTTAACCGACTCCCGAACCCTAATTTGGTTGCGAAGACCATCTTATCCATCCTTTCTATTTATGGGTTTTATCGATATTTTCCCTTTCCTCTTTGGAATAAATAAAGTTCGGTGGCGACTCTGTTGTACTTCGAATGCGCGAAAACGCGTCGAGTCACATTTTTACCGCTACAGCCTCCTCATCGTGTTCGTCAGCACCTGTTGATGTGGGTGTTAATCACGATTCGTGAACGAAGAAGAAAATGAAAATCTGAGAAGAGAAGAGAGAACAAGGAGTGAATCGACGAGGAAGAAGAAGCTTCACCAGAGGAGTGGCGCCGTCGCACTGATTGTCAGAGGGAGATGACGAGAGCTTGACCGAAGAGGCGAAACATTGCTCGTTCCTTGTTTATGGTTGCCGGAATCTCGCCGGAGAAGGAGGAAGGTCCACCGCCGTTCTAGTTCGCGAGTGAGAGAGGAAGAAGAAGTTCAATCGGTACACAACATAAACCCTAGTTCCCAATTCATTTGTTTTTTATATTTTTAATTAATTTCTTTTCTTTACAAAAAAATGCTAATTCTGCTGAATCAAGTTCTCATCAATCTTGGGCCGAAAATGCTAATCTCACCTCCCCTGGCCCACGTTGCTCGTTTTTTGGTTGAAATTGTGATAGAAAAAAATACTTGGGCCATGAATGAAATCTGCATACACCCCCCTGAGCCCATTCTTTCATGTTAGATTTAGAACTCTTGACATAGTTTTTTTTAGATGATAAAAAGCATAAAATCATAATTTTCTCATTAGGTTTTTAGATAATAATAACATTTAGAATCATAATTTTTGTTCGATTTTTAGGAGATAAAAAATGACATAAAAAATATTAGTTTTAGGCATTTAGGTTTTTTAGTATAATTTTGGCTTGAATTAGAATTCCCTTAACACATAAAAAACCCATAAAAATAGTAGTATTTTTTAAACTAATTTTAGTACTAATGTTTGAATGGCTTCCTTTATTCTTTTGTATCATTTCCATGTTATTTTTGTGTATGATTGTTGTGTGATTTTATTATTTGTTTTTTGCCATAATTTTGGGCCTATTTTGTTGGTATCAATTTGTTTGCTCCTTTTAGAATATATCCCATTAGTATGTTAACATTAGATGTAGATTTAGACTTGTAAATGACAATTAGATTAGAGGATAGGTTAGTTCCCCTTGTTCATTTCTTCTCTTTTTCAATCTTAAAAAACTTAATAAATATCGATGAGGATCATACCGCTACTATTTTCATAGTAGGAAAGAAATGATTGGGGCGTAGGCCTCGATGTACGTTCTTTCCTACTTAGCGGAAGAGAAATGATTGAGGCGTAGGCCTCGGTGTATTTCTTAACTGCTATTTAGAGAAACGATTGTGGCGTAGGCCTCGATGCGCATTCTCTAAATATTCAAAAAAACTATATTTCTTAACCAATATTTAGAGAAACGATTGTGGTGTAGACCTCGATGTGCATTCTCTAAATATTCAAAAGACTTTTTCTTGGTATGATCTAAATCACAAATAAATTCCCTTAAAAAACACCAACAAAAACATTCAAAACACTTAATAAAAGGCTTAGACTTAAAACAAAGTAAGGAAGTGATGCGAAGCCTTGTAGTGGGTTTTGTCATCATGGAATTACAATAAAAGACACAAATCCAAGTTCATTTTCTTTTGCCTTGTTAGGCACCTAAGAACAAGTTAAGTCCTTTCCAAAAGTAGGCGTATAAGTCTCCAAAGGTCGAGCATCGTGGATTGTGACCTTAACCGCTGTTCAACTAAAAAACACAAAACAAATGGAAACTATGGAGCCGAACTACGGTCGCTCTGATTCCTTGTAAGGGATACGTAGGCATTGGGTCGCGGGGCCTAAGCGAGCACACTTGTAAATAATTCCTTCTTTTCCCCGTATTTCTTTTGCATGCATTCGCATTTAGTTTTAGACATAGATATACACCCTTTAGATAGAAACAAACATAGGTGGATACCATCGAGTACGATGGGCGCGAGGGGTGCTAGCACCTTCCCCTTGCGTAACCGACTCCCGTACCTTGATTCTCTGGTCGAAAGACCTTGTTCTTGTTCCGAGTTAGGTTTCTGATATTCCTTTCCCGCGATGGGATGAATATATTAGTGGCGACTCTGATTCCATTTTTCGCGGTAGCGACAGCTGGCGACTCTGCTGGGGATGTGATAGACCAGTGCTGGTCCATTCTTAGCGAGTCGATCCTAGCCTGCGTTTGTTTGTTTATTTACTAGGTGTTTATTTGTTTTTATGTCTATACCTTGTATATATGTTTGCATGTTTATTCTTCTGCTTGCATATCATGTTTATTTCTGTTTGCACATCATGCATATGGATTATATTCTGTGTTCCTTGGGGTCTTCTGTTCTGTTTTGCAGGTTGGGTGGGATGTTCTATGAGGTAAAAGGCCCAATACCCAGGCCAGAGTGACACATAGGATACCTAGGATAGAGTGGATAGTCATGACGCCGATGAGATGTCAGGTCTTGTCTAGTGCGATCATGAGACCCACGCCCAGTCGAGGTCTAAATGGGGTATCATTGTTGGCATGTAGATGCAACAATGGTGGTACCTCAGGAGGACTGATAACGCTGGTTGCCATTTTGACCTACCCTGACCTAGATTCACCCGTGAGTGGGGAGGGAATCATATTCTTTGCAGGTGCAGGTACAAGTTCTGTTGGTAACTATTGGTTCTCCTGGTATTCAAAAAGGTGTCGGACCTTTGATCCTGTTACATCTGACCTACATCAGTTATTCAGAGGATTGTACAGTGGATACTAATATTATATGGACCTTGATCCCATGCTTTTGAATTGCATACCATCATTACTTTATCCACTTCATTTGTGGGGATTCTAAAGTCTATTTCCAAAAAAAAAGGAAACGGAAAAAAAGTAGAAAAACAAAAAAAAAAGAAAAGAGAAAAAATATTATATGCAAAAAAAAAAAAAAAAGAGAATAAAAGAGAAACAAAGTTGATGAAAAGGCTTTAGGATCCCTTAGAAATGAAACATGCATTCATATTATCATGCATTTCATATTTCTCTCAGAAGCTTATGGGGGCCCTTTCTACACAGATTTTGACTTCAGCAACGAATTGACTTCTCACCGCTACGTGCTTGAAAGGTAACCATGGAACAACTTCGTGAGGACTTAACTCAGATGAGGACAGAAATGGGGATTAACCTGAATCATTGTATGGAGGCTATTCAAGCCCTTGCTTTTAGACACGAAGAATTGAGACAGATTCTTCAGAGGCCAGATACAAATGTTAATCTCAACATAGGAGAAGGTCTTGTGAATCAGAATGTTAGAAACACTGTTGAGATTCCAATTCCTGTTAAGGAGACTTCGCATCATGAGAATAATTCAGAATTTGAAGCCTTCAGGTTCCCGATTGACGAGTTTGAAAAAAGGTTCCACCTCCTGGATGAAAGGTTGAAGGCCATGGAAGGTCGTGACTCCATTGATTTAGATGCTGCTGGTTTGTGCCTAGTTCCTGGTATTAAGATTCCTGCTAAGTTCAAAGTCCCCAACTTTGAGAAGTACAAGGGTACCACGTGTCCGATAGCTCATGTTAAGGCATTTTGCAACAAAATGGCTCCTTATGCTGAGAATGACAAGCTGTTAATGCATTTCTTTCAAGATAGCCTCAGTGGCACATCTCTTGAGTGGTATAATCAACTTGAAAGAACCAATGTCCGAACTTGGAAAGAACTAGCAGAAGCCTTTGTCAAGCGTTACAAGCACAACAGTAACATGGCTCCGACCAGAATGCAACTCCAAGCTTTGGCTCAGAAAACTGACGAATCATTCAGAGAATATGCCCGAAGATGGAGAGAATTAGCTGCTAGAGTTCAACCTCCACTCTTAGAGAAAGAGCTCATGGATATGTTTAAGGATGCGATGGAAAGTCCGTATTACCAATGTTTGGCTGCATGTAAAGCTTCTGATTTCGCAGAATTGGTTCTTGTCGGAGAACGAATGGAGCGTGGTATTAGGAATGGTAATGTCCAAGTTGTTGATACTCCTTCTGAAGTCCCTAAGCAAATGGGTGAAGAGACCAATGAAGTGTCCGATTATGAAGAGGAATCTCCTGATTATTCTCCTGATCATATCTCTTGTCAGGAAGCAGTGGCAGTAACTCCTGTTCAGGATGACCCACAAATTTGTGTTGCAACTCTCAATCCTCCTCCCACTCAGTTTGGTCAATAGAAACTTATCCCAAATGATCAATCAGGTCAGTATGTGCCACAAAGGCAGAATTATCAGCAGATTCGTCACCAACAAGGTAAACAGAAGCATAGAAGGCCAAAAAGAGTATTTGATCCCATTCCTATGACTCGTGATAAGTTGTTTTCTCACTTGATCAATCTTTCCTTGGTAGAACCAAAGCAGCTGAAGCCTGTTTCTTTCCCGTATCCTGAGGGATTTGACCCTAATGTTAGTTGTGGCTACCATGCTGGGGCACCTGGGCATTCGATTGAAGACTGTCAGCCATTCAAAGACAAGGTTCAAGACCTGATTGATTCCAAGGCTATCGCTTTCACACCTGAGGGCCAAATTTGAAGTTCTCCTTTGACTCAGTGGATCTTCTGAAGCAATAAGTCCATACGGAGTCAAGTCTCCTCAACAATGGCATTCATTTAGTTCTCTATTGCATTTTCATTTGTAATCTTTCTTTGTTTGTTTAAGCATTGCTAGTATGTAAAAACTTGTTAATTTTTGAATGAAAATCATAATACATTGTTCATGTTCGTCTTGAAGTAATCCATTCGTTTTCACTAAAAAAAAGTGTTTTGGCATTACGATACCAACTTTTCTAATCGCTTGCTTAGGCAACGAGCGGAGGGAGAATGATGAAAAAAAATGCAAAATCCCTAATCATGTGTTTTTGAATAAAACCCTGCTGATGATGTACAGGCATTGTTTCAAATCCCCAAACACTGGAGATATAAGGGAGATAGACCCTCGTTAACCCCTTTGAGCCTTGAAGTAGGAGTTTCTTTTCTAATCAGAAAAAACCCTTATTTTTTAACCCAGGGGCAGGGTAGTGTTCATTTAACTTGATCAAGTGTTCAAAACTCACAAATAATATGCATCTAAGGATACAACAATGGTTATCTTTCAAAAGGTTGAGGAAAGTCAGAACTGTGATGGTTATCCTTCACCTACCAAGAGGACAAAAGATGACGGTACCACAATGGTAATCCTTCATTAATCAAAGAATGAGGCAGTCGCAATCACTTCCAATGAATCAAAGACAATGCGAGGTCACACGACTTGTTCAAAAAAAAAAAGAAAAAAGAAAAATGAAAAAAATGGAAAAAAGTGATGAAAGAAAAGAATATAGCAATAAAAAGAAAAATAATGGTGAAAATAAAGCAAGAACAAAGTCGTGTGATAATGAATCAGAAGAATAGAAGGTGAGCGACTGCCATGTCCGAAAAACCTCATTGATTCCTCAACCACCTTTCAAAATCCCTTGTGAAGGTTGAACACTCTTGTTGAGTTAATTGAACTTAGGAATGGAGAACATCACGAAGGGGGTGGGTACAAATAATTTCGAGCCTAAAAAAACCTTTGTTTCTGAAAACCGTGAACCCGGGCAAGTTGCAACCCTTAAAAGTCCTAATTGAAGTAGGGTTTATTTCAAAAAAACGCACTTCGAAGAGATAGCGTTTAGCTGACTCCCAATGAAGCGTAACACATATCTATGTTGGTATTGTATGCCCGCTTTACGTTTCATTCAAAAGAGGTGTCCACCTCATTGCATAAAAAGTTTTTAAACTTCAAGACTAGCATAGGCTTTGCATTAGAATTGTCATTCTTATAATTAACATTATTTTGCATACAAGACATTTGCTTAAACATCAAGGAAGTTTCCATGATGAGAATCCATGAAGAGCTTGATCATATCAAAGTAAAAGGACTTGAGAACTCCTTAGAGTAAAAAGAAATCATTTCAGAGACTGATATTAAGGGGCATGTTGCCTGAAGACTCCATTGAGCATAATCAGTCGATACCTTCTTTGATTGATTACCCTGAAGGTTTTGAATACTCTATTGAGTGTGGTAAAGTTACCCCCACGATTTGTGGGATCTTAAGGGAAGTAAAACTCAAGGATTCTGATAAGATGTACATAATCAGGGGCAGTCACGACGAGGAATCTCTCTCGTGAGGTCAACCAATCTGGGGCAAGCAAATCAAGGTTTGGCATCTCAAATTCGACCAATCAGGGTTAATCAAGTCGAGGAATCTCTCTCTTGATTTCAATCAATCCGAGGTAGTGACGTCGAGGAATCTCTCAAGCTCACTCAATCTGGGACAGTTACGTCGAGATTCACAAAAAATCTCTTCGAGGATCCGTGGATCATGGGAAAGAATATCTCAAATAATTGAATATGCTGGGGCAGAATTACCTCAAGTAAGCATGGTGTAAGGATCCTTTCGAGGCAAATATCTTCGTAGGTCAGGAAGCCTGGGGCATAATCTTTCAGTTTGTATTGAAGAACTGTCATTCACGTGTAAAGTGCAGTTGACCATCACATAATGGAGAAGTATCATAATGCTCTTCCCCAGCAAGTTACTCTCTCCCCGAGCATAGGAGTTTGTTTCTCCCTAAAAATTTCCCCCCGAGTATAGGAGTTTATTTCTCCTGAGAGTTTGTTCCATTCCCCGAGCATAGGAGTTTATTTCTCCTAGGACTTGTTCTGCTTCTCCAAACCGTGGTTCCTTATCTGGATTTCTCATCCCAAAATGGTGAATAGAGGGAATCTCCTCATGTCAAAAATCCTCCAAGCAATGGCACATGGTGAGAAGTCATAAGTCATTCTTCAAGTCAACGAAGAAGTATATCTTGCAAGTTAATGCCAGAATATCAAGATCTATCCCCACAGAGTTCTTAACACTAAGGGGATTCTCCCTGGTGTTTACCTCTCCTGAGGTCAGAGACGAACTCCGATCGACAAGTCAGTGGAATATTCTCTAAAGGGCCCTCGTTACCTCTACATATAGTAATCATTGCATTCACATCGCATCTACAAAAATGCGTAGCATTTCCATGAATATGGAGCATTACGCCATGGAAAAATCAAACATGCATCAATGCATAAGCCAAGTTTGTATGTGCTCCAAAAGCACAAGGTAATATATTCCCAGAAGAAGTCTCACATTCTCTCTCTAGAGTGGATTGGATACGATGTCTTTTTCCGTCAAGATCATTATCTGTGGTTATTTCCTGTTTGTCAAGTTCAATCGTTTGGATGATCCATACTTGGTGTGTGGCACTTCGAATGGTTGTCACTCTTGTAGAATTACACCCCGCCTTTCGGCCTGTGGGATCCATGTAGTTCTTATGCTTCGCGAGCATCAATGTTTCCTTGCAAACCCAGTGTTTAATAACATCCCCAATAGAGTCTAGACACTGCTGGCCTTCTTTGGTCAAGTCCAATGATTATTGGCATCCCTCTCAAGTCCCGTGGTTATGGGCATCCTTCGGTCAGGTCTAATTTTGATTAGTCCTCCCCATTCAAGTCCGGTGGTTATCGGCATACCCCTTCAGATCCAGTTGAGTTTTCCAACCCTCGTGTTGCGAATCCTTTGCTTTCCTACCTTCGAGTCATCAGTTTTCCAACCCTCGTGTTGTGAATCATTTGCTTTCCGACCCTCGAGTCGTCAGCTTTTCAACCCTCGTGTTGTGAATCCTTTGCTTTCCGACCCTCGAGTCGTCAGCTTTTCAACCCTCGTGTTGTGAATCCTTTGCTTCCCGACCCTCGAGTCGTCAGCTTTTCAACCCTCGAGTTGAGAATCCTTTGCTTTCCGACCCTCGAGTCGTCAGCTTTTCAACCCTCGAGTTGAGAATCCTTTGCTTTCCGACCCTCGAGTCGTCAGCTTTTCAACCCTCGAGTTGTGAATCCTTTGCTTTCCGACCCTCGAGTCGTCAGCTTTCCAACCCTCGTGTTGTGAATCTTTTGCTTTCCGGCCTTCGAGTCGTCAGCTTTCCAACCCTCGTGTTGTGAATTCTGAGTTTCTGACTTTTAGTCTTGAGTTTTCCAACCATCGAGTTGTCAGTTCTGAGTTCCCGACTTACGAGTCATAAGTGTCCAAACCCTCGAGTTGTGGACGTTTGTCATATACTCCCCAAAAAGTGTCATGGTAAATCAATCTCTTGCACTTGCCTGTTGCAAATAGGCATCACAATGCTTCTACTTTCCTTCGAGGAAATTCAATGGGAATATCATATTGTTACTTGCCGAAGCTTGTTAAGTGGAGGCAGCCAAAAAAAAAAAGTGTCATCCATCCGTTACTCTGAGCGCAAATTTTCTGGTACTTTGGTATTTAATCTTCTTCTACCTCGAATGTTCGAAAGGCTAGCGCCAATCTCACCTTCAGGTTTAAGACGATTAAATAGGGGCAGCTGTTGCACCCCAAAATTTTCCCACATATTTATTGCTAACTAGCTTAAACTTTCCATTTCATCTGCATACCTCCATTAGGGCATTTGCATAGCTTTGCATTCATTCATTAAATAAAACATCTAAAAAGCATGGGATCAAGGATTTTGGAAGCGTAAGGTTTCGTAATGAGATTGACGCGTACATAAGATGCGGTACTTCTGATTCTACAAGCAGTGAGGTGTGAGATTAGGTCTTTATCTTCATCAAAGGATTCCCCAAGGCATCATGTTAAAGTCATTTATTGAGGAAGACATTTTGTCAAGGCATGATATTTTACTTGAAGATTCATTACAATCAAGGCATCATAAGTCTTTCAAATTGCTAGGTTGCTTGAAGCGCAAGTTACTTGGGGTTTGGGAATTAAAGTTGGAGTTTTCCTTAAGAATGCAAGTTGGATTTCATTGAAGAGTTAAAAAGATATTCAAGAGATTATTTGATGTTGTGAATTCAAAAGGCCAAAGATTCGTTGATGGCGCCTAAGTTTTACACACACTTTGGTTCATAACGTCAAGAATTACTAAAAGAATTATTCATGAGGATTGATCAAAATGAAGTTAGAGCCCATCAAAAGGGAGCTATTCATGTGAAAGTCCACATTACATTCAAAGGCCTTTACAAAAGTCCAATTTCATTACAATTTCAAGATATATCTCATGGCCAAACCCCATTACATACCATCATCCTATTACGCCACCAGTACCACTACATACATGAAAAATTATACAAAAGGCCCAAATTCATTACAACAAAAGAAATTCCATCCAAATCCATTACAAAAAGATCACAAAAGCTCATTACAATTATCCATTCAAGTTCCATTCAAAATCTATTACAAAAATCCAAATAGAATTACATAGAAAGTTACAATAAGAATACATTTGACCCTTTGACTTTCTTTTACAAAACTACACCAGTCCTCATGCTAAACTCCTTGTACCAAGCCCGCAGCCACTTTCTCCATCTTCATTTGTTGAAAACTTGTCAAAAAGAAAACCAATGAGGAAACATAGTCCAATACTTGCAGCTCATGAATAAGCCTTCAAACTATGTCCAAACCTCCTGCCAACTTCCTAAGCCTGCCAAGAGGAAAATAAATAAAAAAAAAGCTATGGCATTTGAATCAATTCCACATATCTTATCCCTAACATATACCAAAATCATGTACATTGCTAATACAAAACCCTGCAGATTTTCTACCAGTCAAACAATATCAAATCCATAACACATACAAACAGTCCCGATAAACTAACAGCCCCTGCATAAAAGATCCACAAACAATCAACCATAAAACAGCCTATGTCCTACATTCATCAGAAAATTATATGCAGCAAAATACCAAAACAAGATTTCACACTGTAACCAAAAATCAAACAGACCCTACTACTTCAATTCAAACCAAAATCAGTCCCACTTACAAAACTAGTTCTGAATCATACAAAAAAAAATCAAGCCATGTTCCATACAAATTACCTGTGGTATACCAGCAGCACATACATTCACATAAGAGCCAGAACATACACACTGCAACATGAAAACCAGAGAAAACCATTTCACATACCATACTAACCACATTCCCTAACTGTCCCTAACAACTCCTAATCAATCCCTAACTAACTAAACAGAATCCTAACCACCTAGTAACTAACCCAACTATCATAACAGAATCACACTAACATGTAACTACCTTCTAACAGTTTCAAGGCCATAACAGAAAAAGAAGGGGAAGGAGTAACAGAAAACGGATAACTGAAAATCAAGAAAGAAACTAACCTTTGAATCCATATATAGCAGAGCTCACTCTCTGAATTCGCGACCACCATTCATCTTCACTCTCTCTCCCCAATTCACTCAGTTACAATCTTCTTCCACCAATTCACACTCTCTGAATCATCTCCTTCATCTTCTTCGCACCCCATTCATCTTCATCATCCTTCTATCCACCATTCTTGTTCACACTCAATCTCCACACACACCATACGCTCTATACACATCACCATCAATCTTCATCTTCACGGTTCAACCTTCAAAAACAAAAAAAGATCATAACAGAATGGGAAGAGAGGGAGAAATCGAGAATTGAATTTGAAGGTTTCAAAGCTCACGAGTAACAAAATCTCTCTTCGGAATCACCATGAAATCACCGGAAAAATATTCAAACCTCTGCTTCATCTTCTTCAATCATCGTTAACTTCGTATCTCAATCACCGCTCATCGTCACGCAACGCAAAGGTCTTCACCATCAACGGAAACGTCGCAACGCTTCTGAGTCTAATCGTCCCAAATTCCTCGCACGCCTCCTCATCGTGTTCGTCAGCACCTTTTGATGTGGGTGTTAATCACGATTCGTGAACGAAGAAGAAAATGAAAATCTGAGAAGAGAAGAGAGAACAAGGAGTGAATCGACGAGGAAGAAGAAGCTTCACCAGAGGAGTGGCGCCGTCGCACTGATTGTCAGAGGGAGATGACGAGAGCTTGACCGAAGAGGCGAAACATTGCTCGTTCCTTGTTTATGGTTGCCGGAATCTCGCCGGAGAAGGAGGAAGGTCCACCGCCGTTCTAGTTCGCGAGTGAGAGAGGAAGAAGAAGTTCAATCGGTACACAACATAAACCCTAGTTCCCAATTCATTTGTTTTTTATATTTTTAATTAATTTCTTTTCTTTACAAAAAAATGTTAATTCTGCTGAATCAAGTTCTCATCAATCTTGGGCCGAAAATGCTAATCTCACCTCCCCTGGCCCACGTTGCTCGTTTTTTGGTTGAAATTGTGATAGAAAAAAATACTTGGGCCATGAATGAAATCTGCTTACACCCCCCTGAGCCCATTCTTTCATGTTAGATTTAGAACTCTTGACATAGTTTTTTTTAGATGATAAAAAGCATAAAATCATAATTTTCTCATTAGGTTTTTAGATAATAATAACATTTAGAATCATAATTTTTGTTCGATTTTTAGGAGATAAAAAATGACATAAAAAAATATTAGTTTTAGGCATTTAGGTTTTTTAGTATAATTTTGGCTTGAATTAGAATTCCCTTAACACATAAAAAACCCATAAAAATAGTAGTATTTTTTAAACTAATTTTAGTACTAATGTTTGAATGGCTTCCTTTATTCTTTTGTATCATTTCCATGTTATTTTTGTGTATGATTGTTGTGTGATTTTATTATTTGTTTTTTGCCATAATTTTGGGCCTATTTTGTTGGTATCAATTTGTTTGCTCCTTTTAGAATATATCCCATTAGTATGTTAACATTAGATGTAGATTTAGACTTGTAAATGACAATTAGATTAGAGGATAGGTTAGTTCCCCTTGTTCATTTCTTCTCTTTTTCAATCTTAAAAAACTTAATAAATATCGATGAGGATCATACCGCTACTATTTTCATAGTAGGAAAGAAATGATTGGGGCGTAGGCCTCGATGTACGTTCTTTCCTACTTAGCGGAAGAGAAATGATTGAGGCGTAGGCCTCGGTGTATTTCTTAACTGCTATTTAGAGAAACGATTGTGGCGTAGGCCTCGATGTGCATTCTCTAAATATTCAAAAAAAATATATTTCTTAACCAATATTTAGAGAAACGATTGTGGTGTAGACCTCGATGTGCATTCTCAAAATATTCAAAAGACTTTTTCTTGGTATGATCTAAATCACAAATAAATTCCCTTAAAAAACACCAACAAAAACATTCAAAACACTTAATAAAAGGCTTAGACTTAAAACAAAGTAAGGAAGTGATGCGAAGCCTTGTAGTGGGTTTTGTCATCATGGAATTACAATAAAAGACACAAATCCAAGTTCATTTTCTTTTGCCTTGTTAGGCACCTAAGAACAAGTTAAGTCCTTTCCAAAAGTAGGCGTATAAGTCTCCAAAGGTCGAGCATCGTGGATTGTGACCTTAACCGCTGTTCAACTAAAAAACACAAAACAAATGGAAACTATGGAGCCGAACTACGGTCGCTCTGATTCCTTGTAAGGGATACGTAGGCATTGGGTCGCGGGGCCTAAGCGAGCACACTTGTAAATAATTCCTTCTTTTCCCCGTATTTCTTTTGCATGCATTCGCATTTAGTTTTAGACATAGATATACACCCTTTAGATAGAAACAAACATAGGTGGATACCATCGAGTACGATGGGCGCGAGGGGTGCTAGCACCTTCCCCTTGCGTAACCGACTCCCGTACCTTGATTCTCTGGTCGAAAGACCTTGTTCTTGTTCCGAGTTAGGTTTCTGATATTCCTTTCCCGCGATGGGATGAATATATTAGTGGCGACTCTGATTCCATTTTTCGCGGTAGCGACACCCCTATCTGATATAATTTGTGCTTCATACAGGAAAACTTGTAATGATGAATGGAAAATATAAGACACGTCTTCATATCTTCAAGAGCGCACCCTCTGCCCAACTAACTAGCTGACACACCTTACTATTACAAAGTAACTCCTTTACAAAAGACACTCACATCAGAATTTAGATGTTATAACATCTTGTATAACATTAACATACAGTTGAACAGTTCAGTACATTCAACTAACTCCACTACTCTTTCTTCAACAGATTCAAGTCTACCACCTTATCTCCACCTGAAATAATCAATAAATAACCCTTTGACACTTGATGCTTCCATAGAAAGGTTGCCACAGGCTCAACATAAAGAACTGCCACTTCTACCACTTGTTGATCATAACCCTACCAAGTTGCACTCTGATCATGGTCTACCAAGATAATTTGAGATCCTCCTTGATATGATGTCTCTCATAATGATTAACATACTCTCCAATTAGAATTAGAAGAATCCTTTTTATCCACAACTATGTTGATCATTTCACCAAACTTCTGTCTTCATAGTCAGCTCACTACTGAAGTCTTCATCATGAAGGTAAACACGAATTGCCAGAACATGTTACCATCATCGAGATCAGAATCTGCTCATTCTAATCCACATTAAGTTAGAACTGTCACTTCAGACTTAATATTGCTTCTTCATCCTTCACATGCTAGATTCTAGATAATCTTCCAAACCAACAAGATATAGTGATGTTGTGACATCATGCAAGACATTAGTTTATCAGACTTGAAATCTCATCAATACCTCTGAGTGTTCCATCACCTACACTGATTGATGTCTTGTCATACTTCATACTCCCCCTGATAATTACAACATAAGGATGTTTTGAATAATTGTCCTTAACCTGAAGCATTCTTTATTTGGAACTGCCACACTTTCCAAATTTGGAATCCTTAGTTTGCTTTGCTACACAAGATCCAGACTACCACTTCATGTACCTTGAAATAGAAGAAACTTCTAAATAGTCCTTGAACATGTCTTCAACAGATAGGTCTGAACCTAGTCTTTCCTGGTGTCTTCAAGTGTTGTGATATAACATACAAAACCAAGCATCACACACATCTTCTTCTTCTTCCACATAGTTGATGTAAATATCCAGCTCTCATCAAGATACTCACCATCTCCTATATGTTTCTTCTTCTTGAATCAACTCACCAGCCAACCATTTCCTTTCTTAATGCTTAATTGAAGATAACACAGAGCTATAATTGATGCATAGTTCAAATCAGACCATGGACACTTCATTCACATACTTAGCTCCCCACAGAGTATATGAATCAGTATTCAGGCTGTACATCCAATAAGTACTAAGACTCCCGTCAAAGATCCTATTAGTCACTTAGATAGAAATTGCTGCTCACACCAGATCCATCTAAATGATCTCTTCTTCATACATGAAATCATTCTTCTTGACAATGATGTTACAACATCTGTTATGACATCATTCATTTAGACTCTTTGGATTTCTCATTCAACATCTCCTGTATGACACTTGGGGAAAGACAAAGAAGGCACGACCAACACCATCAACTCAGCTACACAACAGTCATGATTAAGGGATAATATATACCATATCTCAATAAACTTTTCTTCAGACTTTGAGATAATGGATGCCACAATCTGTACCCTATGAGAAGATTCCCTCAACAAGGTTTCTGGAACAGATTCACTTATGACATATCTCCTGAAAGTACCTCAGACTCCACACAGTAATCTGAATCCCTTGAATCATCATATAATATTCAAAACCATATTTCACTATGCACGATACACAGTATTCAGTTTTCACCACTAACTGTTTTATGGTTAAGAGAACAATTCACACATCTGGTTCCTTTGATCAAAAGAACATACCAGATATAAGCTCATCTTGAATTTTCATAGAGGTCTTGAAAAAACCTGAATGAATCCTTTTACATGCACTGAGCTCTACTTCCAACTCCCATAAGCTTATGCCTGAAATAAACTGACATTTGGGATGGAAGGTTCAGTTGATTGTATTCTGACTAATCAACACAAAAAGCAGATGTCTCCTCTTCCAGATCAGGAGTAGGTTCCAAACAAATGTACTCACACTACATAAGTTTAGCACCAGAACATCTGTTCTTCAACTGGTAGCTGCATACCAGTATGCCATCAGTTCCTTCTTCTTGGAACACACAATACTTGACAATCTTGAAGGTCATCAACCAACTTTGCAGATGAATATGAGGAACACTGATCATTTGACCCTCTTCAACCTCAATAACCATGCCTTTATGAGTGGACTTGAGAAAAGATCTCAGGTATCTTTGACACTTGTACTAAAGTTGAAAACAATCTGGTACAAATTCTGTTGAAAACCATATAACCCTAGAGTTCTTCTTTCAAAGATAGGATTATGCATCAGATGCTATGCAGCAGAAAATAGCCATATATCAACAGAGATCACACAAAGCTTACTCCCAGAACCAGTTGTAAGCATGACATCCAAGAATTGCAGCTGAACAATCCAACAATATGCTTGCTTCTTCTCCAAGCAACACAGCAAGACCTAACCAATATTCTGACCAGAAAGAAACAGATAAGCACAAAGAATACCTTATCATTAACTTCACTCCCGCATGAATCATTTGGATATCCTTGATATCAGTAACACCATCTTCCCTTGCCAAGAGAATACACCTGTTATGGTCAGTTTGGTCCAGTCTTCCACACATAGGTCCATCCTCCACTTCTAGGGACCATTCAATATGAACATGAATGTTCAAACAATCAACTACCTCCAACCACCAGAAAGTATCTCCCATGGATCTCATCCAGAAACAGACAGGATGCCTGCTCTGATACCAATTGAAATTCTGGTAAGACAGAACCCAGATGTCATATACGATGTCGTGACATCTGGTCTGTCATCAGCTTAGCTGAGGCAGTACATACAGATCCCTCAATTATTTATTACGTCTAACATCCAGAAGTCTGGAAGTGTTGGGATCACATATCAGTTTAGTTAACATTAACAAATCTGCTTAGCAGAGATTCTGTGTTAGCCCAGTCATTAAATCACACACTGATGTCATTCACGATGTTATGACATCCAAACTGAACTTACAAATAAACAGTGCAGAAACATAAACAACACATCAGAACTGTTCACCCAGTTCGGTTCAATCAACCTACTCTGGGGGCATACCAAGCCAGGGATGAAGTCCACTATTAGCAGTATCAATTCAGAGCTAAACTCCCAGTTTACAACTCCTCACTTAATCACTACCCAATGACCCCTCTACCTAGGTTCTCCCTAGATATGGAATATCTCCATTCCACTCCCAATCATAGCAATGATGTCTAGCAATCAGCAACTCAGCCACTGCATCGACAGCTTAATCACCAACACTGTTAAATATACATAATGGAGTGGTTCCAAGAGTACAATCTTCACTCATTGCTTCACAGCTTCTGAGTGAATAAAATAAACCTCTTACCTACAGGCTTCGAGGCACAAATCAGTGACCATCCCACAGCCTGGGTGGTTCACTTACACAACAAACCCTAATGACTACATTATGATCGTTAGGTTTACAAGCCTACCGAGATTCATATATATAACCTGATCCTAGTTGGACTTGGGCTTGAAAACGCAGCACTCCTTGCTGTTACAACTCAGCAGATTTCTTCTGCTACAATCAAGGCCTTTTAATCACAAGTTACCTAATTTATCTCCTAAATTAGTAACTGCTGAAACTTCAATCTTAGATTTGATTCTTCAATATTCTGACTTGATTCTTTGACCTTTAAATCTACGCCACATAGGATTACATAATATTCTGTATCTTTTAAAACCAAAACTGAATCTTCCTTCCTCAGTTCTTCAGGCGCGATGTCATGGTTAATGTCATGACATTCCTTGTAACATCTTGTTTCAGTACCTGTTTTGTTCTTTTCAATATTTGCAAGAGTACAATACATTACATTCAGCTGCTGTTATGTTTTAGCCAAGCATGGATGCCAATAAGACAATAATACAGAACAGAGTACTAACAATAGTACTAACAACCCGCAATTGCGGAGTTTATTATTGATGATTTTATGACCCGCAATTGGATCAAGGCAAGAGTTAAAGATTTGTTGTTTCTGTTTGCAAAGTCAGATCCATTGTATAAACAACCTCTGTTATCTTGTCTGATACAGTTCATTTTGAGCTCTACACTCAAGTAAAGGTGGACAACATCAAACTTCAAGCGAAAGATAGGGAAGTGGATTTGGAGAATTATTTTCGAGACCAAGAAAAGAGCGAGTTGGCTCGTAAGCTCAAGCAAGCACAAGGTGAAAGTTCATGCATGATACATGCTCAAAGGCGCTTTTATGACTGATCATCCAAGTCTTCGTACTCTTAGGCATAATCCTTGGGGTTTTTGAGGAAATGCGCTCTCCATAACCTAAAAGAGAATAATGACGTCAGCTTGGTTTTAACCTGACCATGCTCGTCAAGGACCCTCCGACCCTCCTCATCGGTGACGGAAACCATTCTCAAAATTGAATTGTACGCTCTTTCACTCTCGGGACGGATGATGAAATACCTGTCTGTAAAATCCTTGAAATAATCCACAAACATCTTAAAAACCCTACAGTCGGAATTTCGGAAAGAGACCCATCTGTGTCGACCCCCGGATGACTGCCGCTGAATCCAGAAATAACGAAAGAACAAGGCACCGTGGCCCCGATGCGCAGATAATCGCCCATGATCTCGAACGCCCGCATAAAAGTAAAAGCGTTCGTATGAAGTTGAGAAGGAGTCGGGTTAAGGTTCGCCAACAGCGCAATTTGGATGCTGGAGAGGGGATTCGGATTCCGAATTCCTTGAAGATATATTCGTACATCGAGAAACGATCCCCGGGAAACGTAGAACATATCCGGTCGATGGAGAGAAGGTAGCCGACGGCCCAATTCCGAGGGCTACTTGGTCCCCTCTCTTTGATCACCCGAAAAGCACCAGTTAAAGAGTCGTCATAACGTGAGGCTACTCCCCTCGGCTCTTTAGTGACCCATTCCAAAACTTGATCCACCACCGAGTCAAACAATGGGATATCCTCCTCGGATTCAGACGAAAGAATTGCCTCCTCCTAGACAGCCGGATTACCTGCATGCAGAAGGAAATAAGTAAATTCGACGTCATATCCAATCTACCCTTCCACTACAAGACAAGTGAATGGGTAGAGCAGAAGGCAATGTGGGCCCTCGACCGAACCCTTATCTAGCCCCTCGAAGCGTCGGTCGAACATGGTTACCCGATCCATGGACCTAACTTGTCAAATTCATGAACACAAAAAGCGGTCGGTCCTAAATGACGACCAAGGGACGTAGGCCCCAAATAAAACCATTAATATCCCTGGATGTAAGATGCATCTCCCGGGAGAGACCCTGGGCAAAAACATAAATATCGCTGGATCTAAGATGCATCTCCCGGGAGCAAAACAAATTTGCTGAAAGAAAGTAGAGGCTCCCCGAGAAATAACATGAATTTCCTTAGGGGACCCTTAAATCTTTCGAGGACAACTAAATTTCCTAAGTAATTTTTTACACGAACCATTCGGGGAGCTCCCTCCTCGCACAGAATCCTCTGCGAACCCAAGAACCTCTTGATGATTTTACCCTAGGTCACGACTAAGGGGATAAATCTACCGGGGATAAGCTTCCCCGGAACATCGAAAACACCCTAGGTACGAAAATCTAACTGAACAGATGAAGATCGTAGCAACGTACCTAATGGTTGCATTATAAAGAAGGATGAGCGCGTGTTGAATGTCGTTAGTTCTTGATTCAGAAGCAAAGAGAGAGCAGAAAAATCGCAAAGAGTCAGAAGGAGCGTAAAACCCCAAATGAGGGTTTTCCCCCTTTTATAGACTTATGCACGAAATACGAAGCATCACGTCGGTTGACACGCCTTCCCCTAAGCGTCGCCACCATCATACCCTATTCCCTAGGTCATCATTACTCTTTCAATAGACTGCCACATCAACAATTGTTTGAGTTATTGAGGAATGTAAAGGGTAAAATATGACATAGTATCATGTTAAGAGAGATTTTATAATGAATGCAATGATTTTCCTAAATTAGTGTGCATAATTGAGTGGTTAAGACAAATTCTTTCATAACAGTTGATTTTTAAAAGACGGTTGAAGATTTCTTACCGTTGTTTCTTGACGACCTGGTGTTCACAATATGTTGTCAAGACATTCAGTTTGGCATTGCGCTCCTTTGACCTAACCATTTAAGCCCATTTGCTTCTATTTGCTTCACACGACATCAGGTTTAGAACTTCATAGTTCTAATTCTCTTCTTTGATTCCACCTTCCTTAAGTGTTGAACATGTGCATAAACACATAACATCCACCAGACCAGATCCACTAGTAATGTTTTCAAGTTTAGAAGATAATAGATTTACCTTATCTTGAAGCTCAAGTTTTATAGCTAAGAATTTTTCTTTTTCTTCTCGAAGTTGGGTCAAGACCTTCTTCTGTGTTTCACTCAACTTACACACTTAGCTTCTTCACTTCTCTCACAAAGTTCTTTGTAAAAACAACTAATTCTTCATAGGTTAGATCTTCATTACAGGAATCTGCATCAAATTCACACCTACCAGTTAAGGCTATGACCTTTCTTTGCAACTTCTTTATCAATCTAACTGTTAGAATAATCTTTTGTTATTACTCTTCTTTTATCATCATTGTCCTTTCTAATGTCTAAAGAGATATCCTGGACATTTGGTTTTGTCTTCACCTTGTACAATAGTTTATTGGGCCCCCTTCCAAGAAACACAATAGCTTTTGAAAAACCTTCATCAGTGTCCATGTCATAATGACCTTTTGTATCTTCAGTGTTATAAGTACTGACAATGCTCTTTTTCTTCTTTTCATATCTTTCACTTATTTCCATTTCAAATGTCTGAAGTGATCCAACAAGTTCATCAACTCTCATGTTGTTGATATCTTGAGCTTCTTCAATGGCAGTCACCTTTATGCCAAACTTCTTAGGTAAATACCGAAGAATCTTTCTAACCAGTTTTTCTTATAACATCTTTTCTCCCAAGGCACTAGATGTGTTTGCATTTTTAAGAACATTCATGTGAAAGTCCTGAATGCTTTCATCATCATTCATCTTAAGGTTCTCAAATTTGGTAGTGAGAAGATGATGTTTTGACATCTTCACTTTAGATGTGACTTCACGAGTTGTTATAAGGATTTCCCAAGCATCATTGTCTATAGTACATGTATCAATTAAAATGAAAACATTCTTGTCCACTCAATGGAATTGAGCATTCAAAGCCTTGAAATTTCCAATAGCTAATTTATCATCCTCATCGACTAATCTTCCTCTAGATTCAAAGACATATTTCCA
Organism: Vicia villosa; assembly: GCF_029867415.1. NCBI lineage: Eukaryota > Viridiplantae > Streptophyta > Magnoliopsida > Fabales > Fabaceae > Vicia > Vicia villosa. The sequence continues at coordinate 178,022 of NW_026706141.1, forward strand.
TGTGTGTCCTTCACAATAGGACGGTACCATCCTTTCAAAAACGCCTTCCAAGCTTTGTTATCCATTAATTTCAGAAAGCCACCATTCTGACGTTCTACCTGTCATAATTTGAACTATCTAACAGCGGTGGTCTGTTGTATTCTCCTACCTTATCCATAGTACCAGAAAATATTCTCTCTGGAGCTCACCCAATTGGGAGAACAGGGTGTCTGCTCTGATGCCAATTGAAATTCTGGCACTTGCAATACAGATGTCAATACTGATGTCCCAACACCAACACAATTACAAGAAAAATGTTATGACATCATCTGCTGACAGAGAAAACTTGCCAAAACAGGATATTATGCATAAGATAAATTGCAGAAAAATAAGCAACACTTTCAATTGTTAACCTATTTGGGTGTAACTTCACCTACTTTGGAGGCTATAAAGCTAGCAATGAAGTTCAATATGATAGTAGCAGTTCAAAACCTAAAAACTCCCAATTTACAACTTATCTCCTAATCATTACCTTGTGCAACTTCTACCTAGAACCCTCTGGATATGAGATCCCCTCTAACTTATACCAATCACCTTAGTGATAAAAACAGTCACAAACCAGTGACAATAACCAAAACAGAAGATTATATTTCCAATAAACAATACTTAGTTTTTCTTAAAAGCTTTTAAGTAAGAACAATACTTAACTCTTTGCTTAAATGCTCATGAGTGGGAACAATGAACAATACTCAACTCTTTTCTTAAAAGCTCATGAGTTATAATAATCATTCTACCTTAATGTATCAAAAGATACCTGAGTGACATACATAAAAACACAAAGAACTTGAAGTACTCTGAAAAATTGCTGTTTGTTGCTTGTGTCCTAAGACAGGAGACTGATCAAGAAGAAATGAAGCAAACTAGGGTTTTGAGGCCCACAAAGAAATTAAAAATTCCTCTATGATTCAAAGGGTTCTTCAATCAAAATCAAAACCCAAGGATAGGTCAATGCAAGATCAATCACCTTAAAGTTCATTAGAAGCTCCAATTAGGGTTTTTGACCTAATTTCTATGGAGGGTTGACTTTTAATCCGGAGATGGTTCCAATAATCAAAATATGATTCAAGGGCATCCAAATCAAAATTATAGTACATTCACATCATTCATTTGAAGAGGAGAGCTTGATTCATTTGGAAATCACGAGACAACCATTCATTTGGAAAAAGTCCACTATGCAAGTCAACCTTTGACTTTTGAGGAAAATAGTCAACCATTGACTTTTAAGGGTCCAAATCATCATCATATGGATAATGAAGACATTTGATCAAAGAAAATTCAAAGAATTCATCAAGAATCAAAAAGTCAACAAAAAGTCAAACTAGGCTTTTTAAGTGCATTTTGACCTAGTTCATGGATCTCAAAATTTTGCTTACACACTCAAAAATCTCCCAACATGAAAGTTGTAGATCTTGGAAAAATAAACAACTTATCACATTGGAACTTTTTCAAAAAGTGATTATTTATAAGTGATTTTGGGCCAGTTTGTTTCAGCTTTAAAAAAATAGATTTTTTCTATATTTTTGAAAATAGATTTTCTAAAATCGTTTTTCAAAATATTACAAGTTTTTTTATATTCGTTTTTTCTAAAACGAAACACTTAATTTAACATTTTATAACATAAACATACATAATTGAAGGCCAAAACTTAGTCAAAATCATAATTTTTTCAAAAAGTTGTATTTCAAAAATGATTTTTATGAAAATCTATTTGAAATAACTTCAAAATTAAGTGATTTTTTGAAATTTTGATATCCAAATTTTTTCCCCATAAATAGATGAAATACCTAAAATCACATTTTAAGAATAACTATTTAAACAAAATTTTCATTTGAAGCTTTTATAAAAAGTTTCTTTGTAAAAAAAATTTTCACAAAATTTGGTAACACTATAAAAATCATTTTTAAAAAAAGCCAAAACAAACGGGCCCTTTGAGCAAATAAGGTTTATGTTCAAAAAACTTAGAAAATTTTCTAAGTGTTTTACCTAGTTTTTCCTCCACTTTAAGTCCAATTTTCACCAAGATCCAAAAGGAGTTTGAGGAAACTTTTAACTACTCATTTGAACTATGTAACAAGGGCTTTCCAGAGATCTAAGTAGCATGAAAATCCATGGCTTCATTCATGAGATATGATTTTCTCAATATGGCACCATGAACACTTGAAATGAAGAAGTTTTATGAATAAAGTGAAGAACCAAATCCAAAAACCCTTGCAAATCTGAAAGAATCTCTCAAGTACAACCATTTTAACTTGTTCAAATGGCCAAACTCAGATAATTTCACTTGCTTTTGAGCTATGGACCAAGTGTTCTAAGCGTTGTTCAAAATTCATGCCATTTATGGACTAAAGTCATGACTTCCACTCTAGTAAAGCAAGATTTATGCACAAAGTCCACTCTTTGAGCCGTTACAATGTCTCTTCTGCACCAAAAGCAAATTGAACACCACAAGCAAGCTCTCCAAACTCAGAATAAAGTCATGGAAGCATGCTTGAACTTGTACCTTGCCATTGGAACTCCAATTTTCTCATTTCTTCACAAATAAGCAACATGGTACAAGATCACATGGGAGCTTCAAATCTCTGAGATTTTTCCTCCACAAACACTCAATCTTGCCTATAAATAGATGGCATTGCTCATTGCATCCCTTACACCAGAATTCTCCAAGTCCATAGTCACTTGAAATTCTCCATCTTCTCTCCTTTTAACTTTTATAGTTAATTATTGTTCTAAGAGTTATGGGTGTCAAACAAGAGTTTGAACAACTTCTAAACATCAATTAGAAGCTTTCCATACCTCTCTTAGCCTTTCAAACACTTCCAAACGAAAAATCGCATTTTTCACTCCATTAAAGCTTTCTTTAAGCTCTCATAACTTGTCATTTTTCAAATCAAACACTTTCTAATAGCTTCTATTTACCATATTAAAGCTATTCAGAACCCCCAAACACAAGCCAAACACCTACAATCCAAAATCACCCTTCAAATTTTCATTTTAAAGAACCTTTGAACCAAAGTTTGGAAATCAAGTTTTACTCGTGCGTTTTAAGGCCTTTTGAGTTTGATAGCTTCTAAATATCATATAGAAGCTATCTAAACTTCTGTTTTGCATCTGGAACATCAATTCCATAACATACTAACCATAACTTTTTCTCCTCCAAGTGGAAATCGAATTTTTTTATAGGTACAATCAAAGAGTTCTAAGCATTGTAATAGCTTCCTTGAGGTTCATAGAAGTTGTTTGAGTCCTTGAGGCATTCACAGGTCCACTACATTGCTTTCCAGACCTCCAATTTCGGAGGTATGAGACTTGATTTTGAGCTCCCTAAAAAGGAGCTCAATTTATGTGCTTCTTGTTACCAAAGTGATCTGTTTTACATGTTGATTGATAGCCCTACGGTCTTGATCATTGATTGTTCATATTAAGAGTTTAATTTTAAATTTCAATTTTAGGATTTATATGAGTTTTAGTTAAATTCACAAGTTACAGTGTGAATAAATTTATGAAAATAGCATGGTTGAATCCGTGATGTTTTTCTGATCAGTTTAGAGTTTTAATTTTGTCAAAATTGATGCATATTTGAGAAAGTTTGAGATTTGTCCATGGATGTTGTTGTTGAGTTCATCACGAGGAAGAAGATGATGGTGTTGGTGCCATCTATTCAGTTTCAAAAATAAATTATCTTTATTTTTATTGCAAGGCCTATTATAAACGAATACATCATTTAGTTCAAATGGCAGGGCTTGTATGTTTGTGTGCGTGCCCAAGGTCTGGGGTTGAAATCCCCCTTGCACCTGACCTTTTTCCTATTTTTTTTAGTTTTCAAATTTGCTTGTTTTTACATAAAATCAATTGAAGTTATTTCCTTAACACCACACACGCGCTAGCCTGATGGGGTTTGTTTTGTGAAGTGATCAAGGGTGCGTGGGTTCATGTCTTAGCCTCCACATTTCCAATTTTTTATCACTTGTTATTTTGATTTTGTTCATAACTTCAAAAATCCATAAACAATAGTAGAATTAACATTTTTAATCCCTTCTTTTTTGGTGTGTTTATTTAATTAGTGTATTTTAATACCATGTTAAAAAATCCCAAAAATATTTTATTTATCATTATTTAAAAATTAATCAAAAACATGTTCTTTTATGTTTAAAAAATCAACTAGAATTGTTTTGTTTTGATTGTTTCTTTTATAGAACTTTGTGAATGTTTGTTAATACTTGTTTAGGGTTAGGTTAGAGTGTCTTTCACTTATCTATATACCCTTATACCATTTCTCTTAAAGAAATTGGTAATTAACAATTAAAATCAATTAGGTTTAGGAGTTTATTTAAAAACCCTAATTTGAAAACCCCTAGTTCAAAAATCCTTAGGTTTAAAACCCTAGCCAAAAAATTTGCAACATGTTGATCTTTGTTTATCCATGTTTATCTTTGTACACACTTGTTGATTTTAATCCATGTCTTGTACTTAATTATGAATCTTTGTACATAACTGTTAATTTTTCTAATCCATGCTTTGTACTTAGATGTTAAACCTTGTCTTGTACATATACTTGTTGATTTTATATCCATGTGATTTGTACTTGTCATTATCTTTGTTTATCTAACCCAGTGTTTAATCATCACATTAATCATTCATCATCCATACATGATTTGAATACAGTGGTTTAGATACATTCACCTCTTACTTGTTAATACTCACTTGTTTGTTCTTGTACATACATGAGGTATTTATTGTTAATTGTTTAAGCTTGATGTTTTTTTCAAAGGATGGGAATGATATTGACTAAATTGTCAAGGTACTTAATTCTTTTCCAATCTCTTTTACTTTTGTGAAAGGTGTTTTAAAGCTTTTCACTTATTTATGGTTTAGTATTGTTAAAGCTTTAAAGCTCACTCCCAAAAAGATTTTGGCCACTTTGGCCCCCCTTTTTTTCCCTTTTTTTTAAAAAAAAAAAAGAGGAACTACAAAAGCTCTGACTTCCCTATTGCACCTAAGGGGTATGTTAGCCTAAGATGCAGTATCTTATCGAGCTCACTTTCAAAAACTTCTCTTCCCATCCCCACCCTCTATTTCAAACAAGTTTTCCACATAGGATTTTCACGAAAATGTTATTTATAACAAAAGATAATAACACAAAAACAAAGAGGTTCCCATGGAGTACCATGGATATGAGGGGTGTTTAAAACCTTCCCCTTGTATAACAAACCCTCCGTAGTCAGAACTCTGATAAGTTTATTAGTTTTGATTTAAAAAACTTTTGTGGGTTTTATTCGCTCTATCACCCATTCCTTTTTGGAAAAAATAAAGCGCGGTGGCGACTCTGTTTAAAATGAGCTAAGTCTTCCCATGACTTTAGTCTTGCCAAATTCACCGCTACAGAAAAGTTGCGACTTTGCCGGGGATGTTGATCAAACTATTGGTACATATTTGGAAGGGTTGACCCAATCTTTGTTTTTATTACCTTTTGTTATTTTCTTTGTTTTTATACATAACCTTTTATTTGCATCTTTTCCCTTTCCTATGTGTATATTTGTTACTATAATGGGTTGTATTGGGAAAGGGAGTCATGCCCCTTGTGGTGAGACAAATCCTAACCCGGATTTAGAGTGTACACTTATTATAAGAGACTGGTATAGTCATTTTGATCTCGAGGGAGTAGTCCCAAAGAAGTCAATTTGAGATCCATCCCTCAGTGGAGGCCTCTTTGGAAGTAACTTTGTCGACCATGTAGTTGGGAATACATCGTTGCATTCAACTAGGATGTAGAAGCTGGGGACCTAGAAACCCTTAACCAATCTTGGCCATTAAGATGTAGTGTGGAAACTATGTCTGATTCATTTTCAGAATAGTTGTTACACGAGGCTACGCTTAGATGAGGTTCTCTTGGATTTTGTTCAAATGAGTATGTTGATACAGAGTTTACAATATCCAAGTTGGGCTGTTTGAGTCTGGGAAACAATAGAACCTTGATCTACAGGTAAAAAATAACCATATTACACACCTTTGGGATGGGTAGACCTTTGGCTCCATGCTCGTGACTTTGAACCCTCAAGCCCAGGTTTTTGCTATGTTTGCATTCATTCATTCAAGCATTAAAAAACATAATATCTTTCAAGGAATTAAAAGAATTATTCGTTTTGTAAACATTATAGGAATTGAACCTGAAAGAAGAAAAACCAAGAAATTGAAGGATAGAAAAACACTTAGAAAGGGGGGGGGGGTTTGAATAAGTGTAGCTTTAAAACTTGTAAGATAAAAATAATTTGCACAATGATTTTTATCCTGGTTTGTTGTTAACTAAACTACTCCAGTCCACCCCCTTGGAGTGATTTACCTCACCAGAGGATTTAATCCACTATTCACACAAGATTACAATGGTTTTCCACTTAGATAACCTCTAAGTCTTCTAGAGTATTCTGATCACAACCTGATCACTCTAGGAACACAATGCTTAGATACCCTCTAAGACTTTCTAGAGAATCCGATCACAACTTGATCTCCTCTAGGTTTTACAAATTAATGTAAACAAATTCTTATAAGAGTTACAATGCTTCTTAATAAGCTATTATCACAATTGTGATTTTTCTCTTAAGTTTAAGCTTAATCTCACTAAGATATTACACCAGTAATGAAGTGAGGTTGAAGATGAAGTTTGAGAGCTTTTGAATTTGACAGCGTTTCTGTATGTTTGTGCAAAGTGTTATATTCAGCTTCTCATCAGAACTTCTATTTATAGGCGCTTGAGAAGATGACCGTTGGGAGCATTTAATGCGTTGCATGATCCGTACAGAATTGCATTTAATGTTTCACTCTTTTGTCAACTGCCTTGAGCCTTGCTTTTGCTGCATCTACTAACATTGCCGTTAATAGCTTCTAACGTTCCTTTTGTCAGTCAGAGTAGCCTGCTATCCTGTACTTGCTTCTGATCTGATGTTTGTATGAACAATGTCTGAATTTCATCAGAGTCAAACAGCTTGGTGCAGAGCATCTTCTTGTCTTCTGACCTTGAAGTGCTTCTAGCGTGATACCATGAGAACTTCAGTGCTTCTGCTTCTGATCTCAAGTTCTTCTGATGCTTCAATAGACCATGTTCTGATTCTGCTTCTGATCTCAAGTTCTTCTGATGCTTCAATAGACCATGTTCTGATTCTGCTTGACCATCTTTTGATGTCTTGCCAGAGCATGTTTTGATGTTGCATGCTGAACCTTCTGAGTCAGTGCTTCTTGCGCTGATTTTGTGCATACTCTTTATGTGATTCCTGAAATGGAAATTGCATAGGATTAGAGTACCACATTATCTCATACAAAATTCATATACATTGTTATCATCAAAACTAAGAATATTGATCAGAACAAATCTTGTTCTAACAGAAATATACTTTCAAGAGTTTAGAGGTGGAAGAATTAAGAAAGCTATGATCCTCATTGTTGATCAAGACAAGTTTTATAGCAAGTATGGAACATTGTTGTATCTCCTCAGAACCAAGATGGAAGAAGGAATCCTCTCCACTTGGAAGAGTATTGAAGTATTATTGGGTTACCTATTACTGGAAGAATTCCTTTCACTGGCTTGGAACAAGATCCCAAGCCTTGTGAGATTGCAAAATCTACTCACTTAAGAAAGGGAGAAATTGAGAAGCACATGGTTACTAAAGGAGGATTACCTGGAGTACCCGCTGAGTTATTAATTGAGAAAGCTCTCACCTTGTCACAAGAAAGAAAGGAAGAAGACTTTGAAGCTGTTTTTGCCTTGTTGGTGTATGGATTGTTTTTGTTCCCTAACATTAACAACTTTGTTGATATGAATGCCATCAAGATCTTTATTAATAAGAATCATGTTCCTACCTTACTTGGGGACACTTACTATTCTATTCATCTTAGAAATTCCTATGGAAAGGGAATGGTTACCTATTGTACTCCTTTGCTATACAAGTGGTACATATCTCATCTGCCTGACACCTCTGAATTCTGGAGCCAGAAAGAAGGATTGAAATGGTCACACAAGATCATGACTCTTACCAACGCTGAGATTGTTTGGACAAACGATCACTTCTGTAGAATGAAGACTTTGGACTGCTGTGGTGATTTCCCTAATATGCCCCTCATTGATACAAAAGGAGTAACCAGCTATAGCCCCGTGTTAGCTCGTTGTCAATTTGGGTTTCCTATGGACAAAAGACCAAGGAGTAATTTGTTGGATGGGTTCTTTATGGAAGAAAGAGTTGAGAACAAAGAGTTTAGAGAAAGGATTGCTAATGCTTGGCATCCAAGCCATGGAAGAGAAATCAAAGATTGGAAGACCAAAGGGGATCTCTCTCCTGAGCCCTTTGATGGTTGGGTCACTGCCAAAGCTGCTGAAATGATAATGCCTATTCTCCCTGGAACATCTGCACCCCCAATTGAAGTGTATGTTCCACCCATTGTAGTTCCTTCAACAATTGAAAGTCTCCAAGAAGCTCTAATAAAAATGAAGAAATCAAGAGACCATTGGAAGAAGAAGTTTGAGTATTCTGATGTTGAATTAGGAATGTTGGAAGAATCCTATGAAGATGTGCTGAAAGAAAAGAATGATCAACTATTCCTTCAAGACACTTGGCTCGTAGCTAAGGATGCTACTATTGCCAAATATGGATACTTCTCACTAAGCTTTTATGGTCACTCTTGGATTTTACTAGCTTTCTTTGTTTGTTTCTATCTTGTAACTCTTGAAAGTAGTTTATGACTTGGTTGTCCCTTGTCCCTTTGTATGCTATCAAAAGAAAATGGTACCTCGATGACCCTTATATGTACCAAGGTTGCCTTGTCCCTTTATTAATTAATGAATGAAATTTCTTTTTTAAGTTACTATATGGTGTTTACATTTACAAAACTCTTAAATAAATCCTTGAAAGATATTTTGATATATTTTGAAAAAAATAAAAAGAGTCTTTTGCATTGCATGCATCATACCACATTCACATTCACATCTGAGTCAGAGTCTGATTCATTCCCTCTCTCCTCAGAGTCAATCTGACGCACTGGTATAATACTCGCGCCAATCGTCAAAGAATGGAAGACGATATTGTTGATGATCAAGAGTGGCAAGAAGAAGTTGTTATTCTAAGCTCCGGTATTGAAAGATTAACTTCTATGGTTAAAGACTTGGTGGCTGCTCAGAATCAGCCACTAACCCAAGCTCAAGCTACTGTGATCTCCGAGATAGAGACTGCTCAGATTCCTGCAATTCCTATGACGAATCCTACGACCACTATACCATATGGGATAGATATGGACTTCCAATTGGCTGGACAATAGATTCTTGTTCCACAAATAACAATTCCTCAAGCTATTATGATTGCTACTCCTGCTGTTGTGAACATTGTTCCTCTTCACAGCAAACAGATTTTCCATGGCGTTCCTTCTGAAGGTATGGGTAGGTTGGAAGAATTTGAAGACCAATTTCTGGAAATGCAAAAAGATATCAAGTCCCTTAGAGGAAAATATCTATTTGGAAAAGAAGTAAATGATTTATGGGTGGTTCCGAATGTCAGAGTTCCGGCCAAGTTCAGACTCCCAGAATTTGAGAAGTACAAAGGGAATTCTTGTCCTCACAGTCATATGATTATGTACGTAAGGAAAATGTCCATGCACATAGAAGATCAACGCCTGCTGATTCACTACTTTCAAGATAGTTTATCTGTGGTTTCTTTGAAATGATACATGGGTTTGGATAGTACTCACATCCGTACTTTCATGATCTGGGTGAAGCCTTCATCAGACAGTATAAGTACAATATTGATATGGCATCGGACAGAGATCAACTCCGTGCTATGTCCCAAAGAGAGAAAGAGTCTTTCAAAGAGTACGCGCAAAGATGGCGTGAACTAGCTGCTCAGATCCTTCCTCCCATGGAAGAAAAAGAAATGACCAAGGTGCTCCTTAAGACACTAAGCACATTTTATTATGAGAAGATGGTAGCAAGCGCTCCCAATGACTTTACTGGAATGGTAAACATGGGGATGCGACTTGAAGAAGGTATCTGAGAAGGTCGCCTAGTCAAAGAAACCAGTTCATCACTAGCTAGTGGTGGCGTCAAAAGATTTGGTAGTAACTTTGCCAAGAAGAAGGAAGAAACTGTTAGTGTCATCTCAAGAGGAAGGAAAAGATGGTATGAACCACGACAAATTGCTATTGTGACACCAGTTGTTAGCCAAACTCCGCCTCAGAATGTGCAGAAGCCTCAGCCTCAACAGGCTCCTCAACAAAATCAACAAAGGAATTATCCGCCTTTTGATCCTATTCCGATGACTTATACAGAATTACTGCCTTTGCTACTTCAGAAGAATCTAGTTCAATTGAGGGATCCTCCTCCTCCTCCTGCTAATCCACCATTTTGTTACAAGGCTGATGCTCGCTGTGCTTTTCAAAAAAATGCTCCTAGTGATATTGTGGAAAATTGTTACCCTCTCATGAGTGAAGTACAAAAACTGGTCCGAAGCAACATGCTCACCTTCAAGGATGTTAATCCTAATGTTCAAAATAATCCACTACCCAACCATGGGACTGTCAATGCAATACAAACTAAATCCGGTTATGAATACTCACGTTATATTTGTGAATCCACTCAATCTTTGGTGAATATGCACGATGTCTTATGCGAACTTGATTACTTTCCTCCACATGACTACAATGCTTGACAGATATGTTCCAACACCATTCGTGGATGTACTCTCGTAGTTGAAGTCCTTCAGAAACTGCTAAACCAAGGAATTATCAGCATATTTGTCATACCCAATTTTTTGACCTGCTTTTTACGTGTTCATTCGCATTTCATCTAAAAAATCAAAAAAATACATGTATGTGTTCATCTTTGTGCATTTTTGGTCGCTTATCATTTAATAGTATTTTCATGTATTTCTACTAATCTTGTATGATTTTACAATTTTAATATTAATTCGATTTAATTGAATTTCTATTAAAATTTGAAATCAATTTTTTTTTACTATTTTGTGTTGTCATTTTATTTTTGGTGCAAATATAAAGGGGAGATTCAAATCCAATTCAATCAAAAAGGGCCCATTATCAATTCATTTGCTAAAAGCCCATGTCATCTTTTATTCTTTTGGTCCAAGCTTTGAAGCCCATTTAGTTCCATTTGTGAGCCATGTTTTATGCATTATTTCTAGGTTTTTTAAAGCTGAAACCTTTGGAGATATTGAGCCAAATTGGGCCATGAAGAATTGTGAGGAGCCCACCTACAATGCACGATCAAGAAAAAAACCTCAGTTACTGTAGCATAAAAAATTAGAAAAAAGGGAGATATTCTGCAGAGGTGAGTAACGATTTTGGGACTATCTCCAGCTCATCATTCGTCATACAAATTTCATTCTCTTCACATGTTTGAAGCATAAATTCACACGTATTTCATCTTCAAATTTCACCTATAAATACAACAACTCAGATCAGATCAAATTTCACGTTATCCCACCTAACGTCATTCATCATTAAATGCGTTTGATTTCATTTGATTCTGTAACTGTTCATTCTCATAATTTCATTGCATTCTTTTTCAAATCCGCCTCTATATATTCATCTCACATCATAACTTTTATTCTTTTACGCATTCATCTTCTCTCTCTTGTTTATGCACTTCTGCAATCTCTTTGCCCTTTTTGACTACCCTAAAAGAAAGAAACCTAGAAATCTCAGTTGTGCAACTATGGTTGCTTCTTCATCAAACGTTGCTGGTTCTCGATCTCCTTCTCAACAACACCTTCAAGAAGAAGAAGAACTGTTCTATCCTCCACTCACATGCATTATTCCTCGAGAAGATTTAGAGGTTATCTGCGAGTTGATGGTCGATTTTAATAATCTGACAGAACATCAGTTTGATCTTAGGGAGAATATAGCCTTTCAAGGATGGTCTCCTTTATTTCATGAATAATATGGACCAGTCTATCCTGATTTGGTCAAGGAATTTTGGGTTAACGCTTTCGTCATTCCTAAGGAAATTGTTTTCTTTGTTTACGGAAGGATCTTCTCAATCACTGAAGACACATTGCGAATGTTGTTTAATTTGAGAGAGCCTATTGGTGCTTTTGAACTCTCAAAAAGGGAAAACAGGAATTATGTTCTTGCTGACCTATATCCAGATGTGACGAAGACTAAAGATGTCAGGGATCTGAAGGACATCTACAAAGTCTAGACAAAGATTCTTCTTGGTTGTTTCTATCACAGGAAAGCAACCCATTCTCCGAACTTTGTCAACAGAGATCAACAATATATTATGTATTGCATTGGTACTCAGAAGAAGGTTGATGTTGTATACATCATTTTTAATCATATGTGGAATGTTGTAAGAGATACTCATGATGAGAATAGAACCAAGAAAGGAAACATTATTCCTTTTGGAAGAATCATCACCAATCGTCTGGTTAAACCAAGATGGTTGAAAGACTGGAAAATGCTGGAGTTGTCAAGGATCTTGTTACTATCACTAGCCGTGTATTGAATGCCAATACCTTGAGAAAGATGAGTCTCATTGTAGCTATTGAAAATGGTCCTCAACCTATTCCAAGCGTCAGAATTAGAAGAGGACATGTGCTAGCTGAGTTTGAAGCGTTCTTCTTAAATGAACAACCATATTTTAAAGTTAAGTATGTGAACATTGTCAAGAAAGGCAGTCAAAAAGCCTCAACTTATAAGCCTACTGCTTCAGAAGATGTTTCATAAGTTGCTCCAGAAGTTGCCGCTAAGAAAGAAAGAAGGACAAAGCGTAAGTTTGATCGTCCTTCTATCAATGAGGAGAAAAATAATCAAGAAGAAGCTGCTATAGTTGTTGATGAGAATGTTGTTGCGGAAGAAGCTGTAGTTGAAGAAAATAAAGAAGCTTTAGTTGAAAATGAGAATGTAGAACAATATGTTGCTGAGAAAAAGAAGAAGAAGAAGAAGAAGAAGTCGAAGAAAGAAAAGAAATCAGAGGATGAGAAGGAAGTAGAAAAGAAGAAGAGGAAGAAAAATAAAAAAAAGGAAGTTGTTGCTCAAGAAGAAGTGATTCAAGAAGATGTGAATCAGCAAGAAGAAGCAGTGAATAAGGAAGAACAACAGAAGGAAACTGCCAGAAAGAGAGAAATAGCTCTGGGCAAGGTAAGGTCTGTTTATGAGAAGAAGAAGAGAAAAGGATTTGAAGCTGACTCTGAAGGGTCTCAGAAGAAGTCCAAAGGTATACATATTTCTGAGCCTGACTCTGTTTCTGTTTTAAATTCTAAATCTGTACCAACAGAAGTTCCTCAACCTTCTCAACCAGAAAATCAACCACAAATAGCCCCTGTTGAATCCCCTCAACCTACCAAAGTTCTCACCCCTCCATCTTCACAAATTACCAAAGTTCTTAATCCTCTTCTTTCACCCATAACCAACCCTGCTTCTGACCATCCCATTGATACACTCATTCTAGACATTCAACCCCTTCAAACTCTCTATCCTCCTCACTCAAATATCTCCACTTCTCAACCTCCACCTCGTGCAAACTATTCCCCCATTGCTAACCCTGTCACCAACAATTCACCAGAATCAAACTCTAAAAGTACTGGTTCTATGGCTCAATTATTTCGTGAATGCAATTTCACTCCCAAACCCCGTCCTGAACCTGAGCTTGTGGTGTTAGACGTTGAGTCAGGAGAAGTAGAATCTCATATCTCTCTTGATAGAGAACCTCAACCCTACTTCTTTCTGAACCCAGATTCTGCCGTCACAAGACTCGAATCCCGCCGAGAATTCTCTGTTGGTGTGCGTTTTGAATTATTAAATTTGAAAATGGAGGCAAGTTTAGAAACATTGAAGGCAGCGCATCATGCCAGGATGGATGATGTTGAATTGAGAAATCTCTGGAGGATCTTCAAAAGAAAGATGCACTCTGAGTTTCTGAAGCTTCAGAAGGCGCGCGTAGCATAAGCTCCAGGTCATCTTGGATTCTTAAGATCCTATGAAGAATTCTTGGCCAGTCATCTCAAGGGCAGGCATTGTCTTGTAGAAAAAGAGTTTCTTGATGAGCTTGCAGAAGATGTGTCTGACCAAGTGCCTTGTCTTGCCATGATCGTGTGGAAGCCCCCATATTCTGTTTTGACTGGAGACTTTCAGTCTATATTCAACTGGCTAAGGGAGAATCCCTCTGAGAAAGCACCAGATATGGTATATCCAGAAGTTGAATATTCTTCAGAAGTTGCTGCTCCCATTCCTCCAAAGAATCTGGCTGAGATTCTTAAGGCTTTGGAGAATGAAGATTCTGAGATCCCTACTCCAGAATATTCTAAAGATGCTTCTATGTCAGAAGCTGATACTGAGAAACAAAGTGCTGAGAATCATCATGCTAAGAAAGTTCCTGTTGAGGAAAATCAAGATGATGTTTTGATACTAGATGGTGCTGTTGGAAATGCTATCCCTCTGAACAATAGCTGTGAAGCTTCTTCAGCTGGACCTTATGTTTTGGTGAACGCTATCAAGGCTCTTCAACAGAACCAAGATGCTCTAGTTTCTCGGTTGGATAAGCATGAGGAAACGCATGAGGAATTCATAACCTTCATGAAGAAGCAGACTGAAAGCACCTCTGAGATTCAAGACCTTCTGGCCAAGATAGTGTCTAAGCTAGGCTAGTTGTAGTCCTTTGGTCTTAGCTGTCTCTTGTTTCTTGCATCTATTTCTTGCATCTCCTTCTGTATCTTCTGATATTTTGTTGAATCAATGAAATATTATCTTTTTCTCTCATATTGTTTGTTTTTCATCTGAATCTTTAATGCTTTTTGATGTTATGACAAAAAGGGGGAGAAAACGTGATAATTGATTTGATTTATTATATCAGTTGTTGGGAGTAAGTCTCAACATTCCTAACAATATTTGCAAGTTCTAAGTCTTTGAGATTTTTGCAGGAATGAAGTCATTCTAAAAAGCTCAACATGAGAAGCAAAGACATGGGGAAAAGCAATTCTGTAAAGAGATATGCTCAAGGAAATTGAAGCAAGCTTAGTGCTGTGAAGCTTCAAGATCAGAAGCAAGAAGGAAGAATGTTCTGATATTCTCGTGGCAGAATATGATATAACACATTCTTATCCCTTATATGTTCTGATATATATATTTCTTTTAAGAACTTACCAGAGTTGTTGCTCTGATACATGTTCCTTCTTAAAAGAATGATTCTGACTCATTCATTCTCTGACTTTTGTCGTATAGTTTGTTCTGAAATATTTCAGGATGTAAAGATGCTCTGATGATGCTCTGGTACATTCAAGAATGTTCTGATACAATCAAAGCATGCAATGATTCAAGAAGAAATTCAAATCTCTGAAGTTGTCCTATGGAAGCAAGAAGCAGAAGCTCTGAATGTTCTGAAGTTTAAGCAAATGTCAACGTCTCAACTGAAATGGAAAATACTCAGAAAGTCTTTTATTTCTTAAATTCTTTTAGAATTTATTTCAGGGGGAGATTTTTAATCTCAGGGGGAGATTGTTGATCTAAGGGGGAGACATATTCACACACTATGTTTGTATGCTTATGTTATAACTGTGTAATTGTCTTTGGTCATCTGTGATTCTGATTGCAAATTCAAATCAATTATATATATTTTTGTCATCATCAAAAAGGGGGAGATTGTTAGAACAAGAATTGTTCTGATCAATATTCTTAATTTTGATGATAACAATGTATATGAATTTTTCTTAAGAAAATGTGGTACTCTAATCCTATGCAATTTCCATTTCAGGAAATATATAAAGAGTATGCACAAAATCAGCGCAAGAAGCACTGAGTCAGAAGGTTCAGCATGCAACATCAGAACATGCTCTCGCAAGACATCAGAAGATGGTCAAGCAGAATCAAAACATGGTCTATTGAAGCATCAGAAGAACTTGAGATCAGAAGCAGAAGCACCGAAGTTCTCATGGTATCACGCTTGAAGCACTTCAAAGTCAAAAGACAAGAAGATGCTCTGCACCAAGCTGTTTGACTCTGATATATTCAAACATTGTATCTACAAACATCAGATCCGAAGCAAGTACAAGATGGCAGGCTACGCTGACTGACAAAAGGAACGTTGGAGGCTATTAAAGGCAAAGTCATTTAAAGTAGGAAAAGCAAGGCTTGAGGTAGTTGACAAATGAGTTAAACATTAAATGCAATGATGTACGGATCACGCAACGCATTAAATGCTCCCAACGGTCATCTTCTCAAAACGCCTATAAATTGAAGTTCTGATGAGAAGCTGAATACAATACTCTACGCAAACATACAGAGACGCTGTCAAAGTGAAAAGCTCTCAAGACTTCATCTTCAACCTCACTTCATTACTGTTGTAATATCTTAGTGAGATTAAGCTTAAACTTAAGAGAAATATCACAGTTGTGATTATAGCTTATTAAGAAGAATTGTAATACTCTTGTAAGAATTTGTTTACATTAATTTGTAAAAGGTTCCTAGAGTGATCAAGGTGTGATCAGAATACTGTAGAAGACTTAGAAGGTATCTAAGTGGAAAACCATTGTAATCAAGGTTGATTAGTGGATTAAATCCTCATGTGAGGTAAATCACTCTTAGGGGGTGGACTAGAGTAGTTTCGTTAACAACGAACCAGGATCAAAATCATTATGCAATTGCTTTTATCTTAAGAGTTTTTAAAGTCACACTTATTCAAACCCCCCCCCCCCCCTTTCTAAGTGTTTTTCTATCCTTCATGACATACATCAGTCGAGATGTGACCTAGTGCAAATGCATGCCACCTTATGGGTGATGGGAGGATTAACTCGACACAATTATGGCTCTTGTCGAATCTGCTGCAAAGATACCCGTGGATATGCACTTGTGAAAACAGGAATTCAGAGTCTCATGGATTGATGACTTATCCAAATTCTTCGAGATAGAGATGAGAATAATGTCAACATGATTGGGGAATGTTCCACCGTGAAGTATGTACCCGATGTTCGCACTATACGGGGATCCTTACGAATGATACACGAGAAATGGGTCCAAAACGGATTAATTTACTTTAGCCATGATAGTTGTCCCGCTTGTGAAGGAAGCACACGAGGTTGTGCTAATCTACAAGAAGACATTCTGACACTGATAGGTCTGGGTTTCTTAGATGAAGAAATCAAAGGAAGAAAAGGAAACGATTACATTCAGGAAGAAATGACGTGTGGGCCACTTGATAGTATGCTGCGAGAAGTTCCTCAAAGGATTCCGAAGCACAACTGTGACCTATACATATCAGCAAAGTATGAAGACATCATTTTGACAGATGTACTAGTAGACGCCGGTACATCTCTGAACATTATGCCAGAAGTTTAAAGGAAAAAAATTTGAGTATGGAAGCTGCAGCAAGACTCTGCATGAGACTTTTCAAAGTGCTGGCTACATCAACCCAAATAAACAGGACATAGCTGCAATCATTGAAGATGTTCCAGAATTGTCAAGCTTCGTGACGCCTAGAGAAGACAACTCCAACTGAACTTCCGTCAGCATCTCTTCTGTTGTTCATGAGTCTAAGTAATTTTCTGTCTTTTAAAAAACCTTTCGCTCTACCCAAGGAGAATGAGTAATGTGTCGGGCGGTTTAAAATAATTCCTTTTATTCTGCCTAAGACAAAAGTGAGCTTATGTAGGGCCTTGTTTCAAATCATCAATAAAAAGCAACTTTTGCTTCCTTTTGTTTATCGTTTATCTTTTTCATAAAATGGTAATATCTAAAAAACCCATAAAATTATTCAAAATTATTTTTCAAATTTGCACATACACTTTTTTTATTTGTTCCTGAAAAGCAAAACATAAATCATGTGCAGATTTCCTCTTGATAAACCCGCTGAAAACAATGATCCTAGGCCCTCTCCCAACTTTGAATACCCTGTGTACGAAGCTGAAGAAGAGAGTAGTGAAGATATCACCCGTCTACTTGAGCACGAGGAAACGATCATTGAGCCGCACAAAGAGCCTTTAGAAGTAATCAATTTGGGTACTGAAGAAGGGAAAAGAGAAGTGCGAATTGGGGCATTGTTTGGAGAATATGTGGATGTCTTTGCTTGGAGCTATCAAGAAATGCCTGGGTTGGATACAACTAATGTTTTGTCAGTATGCACATAAAACTCACTTATGCACTCACGCATTCATGCATCATATATTCATGCATATTATTTGCATCTTGTTGATATGATAAGCTTATTATTCCCCAAGAAGTGTCTTTACTCCTCCCATTTAAGCGTCGACTTTAGGCAGAAAGACCCGTAATTTTTATGTTTCCCCAGAAAGTTTGTTCCTCATGGGAACATCTTGTTTCAGCTTATTCACATATCTGTAGATAGGGTGAACCCCCTGTTATACCCCAAAATTTGCCCGCAACTTTTTCAAGAAGAAGGCAACAGACTTCTGTCTAAGAATTGGGAGTTTCATATAATCTTGGATTTTATTTCACAAATATCCTGATTTTATGAATACTCGGTTTTTAGAATATTTCTTATACGGTATTTTGAGACGAAGATTCCATCTTCCTCTCATTGGGTATCAGGAACTTAAATAGGGGCATCTGTTGCACCCCAATTTTTGACCACTAAGATACCACCATAGCTTAAATATTAGGATCATCATTATCATCATTATCATCATTATCATCATGCATTTATCATTTTCTAACCAAAAATACAAAAAAAAAATTGTTGTTTGTTGCTTGTGTCCTAAGACAGGAGACTGATCAAGAAGAAATGGAGCAAACTAGGGTTTTGAGGCCCACAAATAAATTCAACATTCTCCTGTGATTCAAAGGGTTCTTCAATCAAAATCAAAACCCAAGGATAGGTCAATGCAAGATCAATCACCTTCAAGTTCATCAGAAGCTCCAATTAGGGTTTTTGACCTAATTTCTATGGAGGGTTGACTTTTAATCAGGAGATGGTTCCAATACTCAAAATATGATTCAAGGGCATCCAAATAAACATTATAGTCTATTCACATCATTCATTTGAAGAGGATAGCTTGAATCATTTGGAAATCACAAGACAACCAGTCATTTGGAAAAAGTCAACTATGCAAGTCAACCTTTGACTTTTGAGGAAAGTAGTCAACCATGGACTTTTAAGGGTCCAAATCATCAACATATGGATATGGAAGACATTTTATCAAAGAAAATTCAAAGAATTCATCAAGAATCAAAAAGTCAACAAAAAGTCAAGCTAGGTTTTTAAGTGCATTTTGACCTAGTTCATGGATCTCAAAACTTTTCTTACACACTCAAAAATCTCCCAACATGAAAGTTGTAGATCTTGGTAAAATAAAAAACTTATCACATTGGAACTTTTTCAAAAAGTGATTATTTATAAGTGATTTTGAGCAAACAAGGTTTATATTCAAAAAACTTAGAAAATTTTCTAAGTGTTTTATCTAGTTTTTCCTCCACTTTAAGTCCATTTTCTCCAAGATCCAAAAGGAGTTTGACAAAACTTTTAACTACTCATTTGAATTATGTAACAAGTGAAGGATAGAAAAACACTTAGAAAGGGGGGTTTGAATAAGTGTAGCTTTAAAACTTGTAAGATAAAAAACTATTTGCACAATGATTTTTATCCTGGTTCATTGTTAACAAAACTACTCCAGTCCACCCCCTTGGAGTGATTTACCTCACCTGAGGATTTAATCCACTAATCACACTTGATTACAATGGTTTTCCACTTAGAAACACTCTAAGTCTTCTAGAGTATTGATCACAACTTGATCACTCTAGGAACAATCTGCTTAGACACCTTCTAAGACTTGCTAGAGTATACTGATCAACAACCTGATCACTCTAGAACTTACAACTTAATGTAAACAAATTCTTTTAAGAGTTACAATGCTTCTTATAAAGCTATTATCACAACTGTGATTTTCTCTTAAGTTTAAGCTTAAATCTCACTAAGATATTACAACAGCAATGTAGTGAGCTTGATGATGAAGTTTGAGAGCTTTTGAATTGAACAGCGTTTCTGCAAGTTGTTTCAAGATTCGTTACGTAGCTTCTCATCAGAACTTCATATTTATAGGCGCTTGAGAAGATGATCGTTAGGAGCATTTAATGCTTTGCGTAATCCGTACAGCATTGCATTTAATGTTTCACTCTTTTGTCAACTACCTCGAGCCTTGTTTTCGCTGTGTCTACTGACGTTGCCTTTAATAGCTTCTAACGTTCCTTTTGTCAGTCAGCGTAGCCTGCCAGTCTAGTACTTGATTCAGATCTGATGTTTGTATAAACAATGTTTGAATGTCATCAGAATCAAACAGCTTGGTGCAGAGCATCTTCTTGTCTTCTGACCTTGAAATGCTTATGAGCGTGATACCATGAGAACTTCAGTGCTTCTGCTTCTGACCTCAAGTTCTTCTGATGCCTCAATAGACCCATGTTCTGATTCTGCCTGACCTTCTTCTGATGTCTTGCCAGACCATGTTCTGATGTTGCATATTGAACCTTCTGAGATAGTGCTTCTTGCGCTTATTTTGTGCATACTCTTTATATAATTCCTGAAATGGAAATTGCATAGTATTAGAGTACCACATTGTCTCATACAAAATTCATATGCTTGTTATCATCAAAACTAAGAATATTGATCAGAACAAATCTTGTTCTAACAATCTCCCCCTTTTTGATGATGATAAAAACATACATAAATGATATGAATTTGCAATCAGAATAACAGACGGCTAAAGACAATTACACAGCTATAGCGTAAGCATATAGACATTGTGTGAATATGTCTCCCCCTGAGATTAACAATCTCCCCCTGAAATAAATACTAGAAGAATTTTATAAATAAAAGACTTCCCTGAGTATTTCAATTAAGACGTTCACATATGCTTAGAACTTCAGAACATTCACAGCTTCTGATTCTTGCTTCCATATGACAGCTTCAGAACTTGAATATCTTCGATCTTCAGAATATTCATCGCTTCTGATTCTTGCTTCCATTGGACAGCTTCAGAGCTTGAATTTCTTCTTGAATCATTGCATGCTAGATTGTATCAGAACATTGTTGAATGTACCAGAGCATCATCAGAGCATCTCTACATCCTGAAATGTTATAGAACAAACTAAACGACAAAAGTTACAGAGCATATTTTATAACTAAAAACATGCATCAGAACATATAAGCAATAAGAATGAGTTAGAGCATATTCTATCATTAGAATATCAGAACATTCTTCCTTCTTGCTTCTGATCTTGAAGCTTTATAGCACTCAACTTGCTTCAATTTCCATGAGCTTGTTTCTATATATAATTGCTTTTCCCCATGTCTTTGCTTCTTAGTTGAGCTTTAAAGTGGATCTTCAATTCCTGCAAAAAACTCAAAGACATAGAACTTTGCAAGTTCTGTTAGAAATGTGGAGCCTTTCTCCCAGCAAACTGATAAAATAAATCAGATCATTTATCACATTTTTCTCCCCCTTTTTGTCATAACATCAAAAAACATAAAAGATTCAGATGAATAAACAAGACAAACAATATGAGAGAAGAAAAAGATAGTTTCATTGATAGCAAAGAGAAAGATGTCAGAAGTACAAGAGGGCAAGGGAGATGCATAAAAAAAACAGATGCAGCAAACAAAAGAAAACAACTAAGACTCAATGACTAAGATGACCCTAGCTTGGACATGATCTTGGCCAGCATGTCAAGAATCCCATTGTTGCTCTCAGTTTGCCTCTCCATGAAAGCGCGAAACTCAGCATTGATCGTTCTTTGCTCATCCTTGTTCTTCTAAATGACTTCCAGAGTCCTTGCGAGACGAGAAGGTTCATCACAAGAAGCTTCACAACTTCTAACCAAAGGGATGGCATTCTGATCCGCAACTTCCATAGTCAGATCATTTCCAAGATTTTCCTCAACAGGAATAGTTTCAGCAATATGATCTTTAGCATCTGCTTCTTCCATAGAAGCATTTCCATACTCTGCAGCAGGAACCTCGGAATCTCCATTCTCAAGAGCTTGAAGAATGGCAGCTAGATTCCGTGGAGCAGAAGGGCCTTCAACTTCTGGCGGGTCAACAACTTCTGGAATGACCAAGCTTGGGTCTTCCTTAGAAGGATTTTCCCTCAGAAAGTCAAAGAGTGACCTGAAGTCTCCAATCAGAACATGATACAGAGGTCTCCAGACCACAATCTCTCTGCAAGGGTTGTCCAACAGCTCATCAGCAAATGGCTTCTCCTTAAGAGCTCTCCTGTTTCTGATGGGGTGACGGTAGACACCATTATCAACCTCCGGAAGATAATCAGCATAACCAGGGGCAGCAGCCACTAGTCTCTTCTGAACAGCCATTGCTCCCACTTGAAAATCCTGGCGAAAGCTTCTCCAGAGGTTTCTTGTAGAAACATCATCAAGGCCATTGAAGAAAGCATCCTTCAAGAGATCCAGCCTACTAATCCCTTCACTTCTGAACAACTCCAGGTAGGTATGGGGTTCAGGTTCAGGTGGGTTGAAAGTGAATTTGTAGTCAGGGTAGAGAAGGAAGTATGGGTTAGATTTTCTGGTAGTTAGGGTATGGGATAGAGAAGATGGAGGGGCAGTGGTTGAAGAAGATGGAATATCTGTGGGGATGATTGAGGAGGAAGGAATATCTGTGATGGGAGTTTGTGAGGATGAAATAATTATGATGGGGGTTGATGAGGAGGGCATATCAGAAGGAGTTGGGGGATGGATATTTAGTGGTGTAGGGTTCAAGACAGGAGTTGAAAGAGATGATGGAGGTGGATTTGGTATGGTAAAGGTGTTATGTGGTTCAGAAGGAGGTGGTTGGGTAGAAGTTTGAGGTTCAGAAGGAGGAGTAAAAACATGCCTGGAGACATTGCCAAATCTGGAAGCACGAAGAGATTCTCTGATTCTCTGCTGCTGATATTCTGGAGTGTTAACCTTGTCAGGATCATAGGTGACCCTCTGCTTCTTTGCTTTCTTGGCCTCATCTTCTTGAGCCTTTCTTTTTAGCCTTGCTTCTTGTTTCTTCTGATCCTTCTTCTGAAGATCAGCTAGTGACAAAAGCACTCTACCACAAATCCACGCAGGATCAATAACAGATTGAGTCCTAACAGAATCTTCCAAGTAGTGCTTGACAGCCTTGTGAAGTACTAAATGAAACATAGTAGCGAAACCTTCAACAGGAACTCTCCTAGACAGAATATCTGGAAAGCTTGTACCAACAGAAGATACCGTCTTGATGAGATCAAGTCTGAACAGATCAACACCGTTGAAGACGGGACCTTAAACAACTCCAAGAAATTGGGACGCTCCAGTGGTCCTTATAGAATCCAATAAATTACTTTCTATCAGAATATCAGAGATCATTCTGGCGAAAGGAATAGTATTTCTTGGAATATGAGGACACTTCGCCCATTCTTCATCTCTAGACTCAGCAATAGATGTCTTCAGATTCTGAAATAAAATGTGAGAGATGTTGAGTTCCATTCTTATTCCAATGCAGAAGAGAGTATACTTGTGATCAGGACTGATGTAGGCGGGGGAGGAGAATAATTGCTTTCTGTCGTGAAGAGAACCCAGAATAATTTCAGCCCACACCTGCTAAAAAGCCTTTAGAGTACCAGTTTTATGAGATTCAATACTGGTGGCATAAGAGATTTGTTGTTCAACCTGAAACCAGTTAACCCTTCCAGGAAGAGGACCGGTGCAACCTTCTTCATCATCCAGGTTGTATAACTTCCTGGTCAGCTTTTCAGTAACTTTAACTTCATGCCCTAACACGAAGGAGATGATTGCAGTTGGAGTAACCGTTGCATGAACCCAGAAATTCTTCACCAGGTCAGGATAAATTGGTCCAACCAATCTATCTAGGTAGTTTGACCATCCTTGTACTAAGATCCTTGCATCAGGATGGAAACCATTTGCTCTTAGGTTATCGAAGTCCACAGCGGACTCACAGAGAACTTCCAAATCTTCAAAGGGTATCATGCATGTCTTTAGTGGAGCATACCCATGCTTTCTTAGAAGAATTTGAGTGGAAGTAAGTCTTTCTGCTGGGCTTGAGGAACTTGATGAAGAATGCATGATGACTTGCTTGGTTACAGATCAAAGCTAGGGTTTGAGAGAGAAATGCAAAGAGAGAGAGACACAAGAATAGAGAGAGAGAGAGAGAGAGCGAAAAAGATGAAATGAAGATGAAGCGGGTTATTTAAACGGTTTAAATCAAAGAAAATAAAATAAATAAAACTGTTTAAATGAAATGATTACAGAAAAACATGACATCAATATGCATTTAATGAGAAATGACGTTAGGAGAGATAAAGTGACAAAATGAAATGATTTGCACAGTTACCTAGGGCGGCGTCTCCTCAACTGCACGCATGCTTGTCCAAAATTAGTGAACACGTGTTCATTTTCTGGAAAGACTGGTGACTGCTGTTTTGCTTTAAAAGAGCTTCTGAATCAACTTAGATAATGAAACGTTAGTAATAACAGAATCAGAACTTCTAATTGATCGTTATCAGAACTTCTTATAACTGCATAGTCCTAACACATGTCAGAAGTTATTCATACAAAGATCTTCTCATCTTCTCATTCTGGGCATAAGTCCATACTGATATTCTTCAGAATGAACTTAAACCTATCTTCCGCAAGGGGTTTTGTAAAGATATCAGCCCATTGATGGTCTATATCCACAAAGTTCAAAGAGAGAACACCCTTCTGAACATAGTCCCTCATAAAATGATGTTTAATCTCAATATGTTTAGCTTTGGAATGTAAGATAGGATTCTTAGATAAACATGTAGCCGAAGTATTATCACAGAAAATAGGAATGTTACTCTCATATATCTGATAATCTTCTAGATGACTCTTCATCCAGAACATTTGTGTGCTACACCCAGCAGCAGCAACATATTCTGCTTCTGTTGTTGAGAGAGCTATGGTAGCTTGCTTCTTGCTGTACCAGGAGATCAGATGACTTCCAAGAAATTGATAGCTTCCAGAAGTACTTTTCCTTTCAATTCTATCTCCAGCATAGTCAGCATCAAAGAATCCTACTAAGTTGAATTCTTTAGATCTTCTGTAGACTAAACCAACGTTAGTAGTGCCTTTCAGATACCTCAGAATTCTCTTAACAGCAGTTAAGTGAGATTCTCTAGGATCTGATTGGAATCTAGCACACAAACACACACTGAATAGAATGTCAGGTCTAGAAGCAGTTAAGTATAAAAGAGATCCAATCATACCTCTGTACAACTTCTGATCTACCTTCTTACTTACCTCATCCTTACCTAGAACACACGTTGGATGCATAGGAGTTTTGGCTTCTTTGCTTTCAGAAAGATTAAACTTCTTCAGAAGTTCTTTTACATACTTTATTTGATGAACATAAGTTCCATTAGAAGTTTGGTTGATTTGAATCCCAAGGAAATACTTGAGTTCACCCATCATACTCATTTCAAATTCAGCCTGCAGAGACTTAGCAAACTCCTTTCCAAGTGAAGCATTAGATGTTCCAAAG
Organism: Vicia villosa; assembly: GCF_029867415.1. Taxonomy (NCBI): domain Eukaryota; kingdom Viridiplantae; phylum Streptophyta; class Magnoliopsida; order Fabales; family Fabaceae; genus Vicia; species Vicia villosa. Next base: position 203,532 of record NW_026706141.1, read on the forward strand.
ATAATATCATCAACATAAATTTGACAAATTAAAATGTCCTTCTTAGATATTTTACAGAAAAGAGTCGTGTCCACGTGTCCTCTAGTAAAACCATTGTCTAGAGGGAAAGAACTTAATCTTTCATACCAAGCTCTGGGAGCTTGCTTCAATCCATACAATGATTTCTTAAGTTTGAAAACATGTTCTGGAGACTTAAAGTCTTCAAAACCAGGAGGTTGGTGGACATAGACTTCCTCATCTATATACCCATTTAAGAAGGCACTCTTAACATCCATCTAATACAGAGTGATGTTGTGCTGAGTGGCAAAAGAAATTAATAAGCGAATAGATTCTAACCTGGCCACTGGTGCAAAGGTTTCTGTATAGTCAATCCCTTCTTGCTGACTATATCCCTGAGCCACCAGCCTGGCTTTGTTTCTTACCACTTCTCACTTCTCACTAAGCTTGTTTCTGAACACCCACTTAGTACCAATGATGTTGAATCCTTTTGGTCTAGGAACTAAATCCCATACATCATTTCTTGTAAACTGATTTAGTTCTTCTTGCATGGAAATTATCCAGTTTGGATCTTCTAGAGCTTGATCAACAGAAGTTGGCTCGATCAAAGAAACAAGACCTAATTGACATTCTACATTGTTCTTAAGGAATGCTCTTGTTCTGATGGGACCGTCTTTCTTTCCAAGGATCACATCTTCTGAATGAGCTGGGGTGAGTCTAAAAGATCTTCTGACTGTTGGCTCTTCAGAAATTCTGAGATTCTCTAAAGAAGCAGCAACTTGATCTTCTGATTCCTTGCTTCTGAGACTTTCAGCTTCTGGAGCTTTGCTTCTTGGTTCTACAGCTTCTGATATGTCAATATCTATATCTGCAAAATTCTCAAACTGCTTTGGCTTTTCAAGACCAAGCTTATCATGAAATCTGATATTGATTGATTCTTCTACAACCAATGTTTCAGTATTGTATACTCTGTAGCCTTTTGAGCATTCAGAATATCCAAGAAGAAAACATTTTTGTGCCTTAGAATCAAACTTACCAAGATGATCTTTAGTATTCAGAATAAAACACACACATCCAAAAGGATGAAAATATGAAATATTGGGCTTTCCGTTCTTCCACAATTCATAAGGAGTCTTATTTAGAACAGGTCTTATAGAGATTCTATTCTGAATATAACATTCAGTATTTATTGCTTCTGCCCAGAAGTTGTAACACCCCGTAATTTCATAAATTAATTTAATTAAGTTAAATTAATTATTTGGAAATTATTCGATTATTTAATAATTAAAATTGGATTTTTGGAAGAATTATGGGAATTATTGTTATTGGGCCGTGACGTAGTAAGTAAAAGGGGAGGTGCCAATGGAGAGGCCTTACTAACTAATTATCCTATTTTTTTTTATAAAATAGAGAAATTGAGAAAATAAGGAAAAAGGGAAGCAAAAGAGGAAAAGAGAAGGAACGTGAAAGGGGGGAAGAGGAGGAAGAGAAGAATTCAAGGTTCTTGGCTAAGGTAAGGGGTGACTAATCCATTTAGCCTATATTATCAGTTTAATGATGATAGGATTGATTATGTAGGTTTTGTATCTCAATTGGATGTGTGTTAGATTTTGGGAATTTTGGGGTTTTGGAACCTATAGGGCAAATTGGATGTGTTTGTGATGACATGAATGATGTATGATTTATGTACAATGGATAGAATTGATGTGTGTATTTGAATAATTACATAATGCTGGTATTGAACTTGAAGAATTAAGACTTATAATGATTTTCTAGTGTGTAAAAGATGGGCTTTTGGGGGTTTGAAGGTAGAATCCCGTAGCAGAAGAAAAATACAGATTTTGACACTTCTTCAGTGATGTAACCGGTTACATGGTTGAGGTAACCAGTTACCTATGTGAAAAATGATGAAAAGCGCAACTTTCTGGGAATTTTTGGGTGATGTAACCGGTTACATGGTTGAGGTAACCGATTACATCGAAGAAAAATGGGGTATTTTCACTACTGGAACTGATGTAACCGGTTACATGAATGATGTAACCCCTTACATCGCTGTGTTAACATTTTTTTCAAAACTTTAAAAATTCATAACTGTTGATCCGTAAGCCCGTTTTGGGTGTCGTTCGAAGCGTTACGAAGCTAACGAAATGCTCTTTTTGATGAAAATAAATTGATTAGCACTATATGATTTAATTATTATGTGGTTGTGAAAATAAAATGTAATTGTATATGTGTATGTCATGGAATAATTTTATTTAAGAACAATATGTATTGGTGTTGTGTACTACGTGCTAATTGTGATACATGGGATTGATGAATGATAAATTCTATGCATTGTTGTGATTATTATGTGATAAATGCATATTGTAAAAGTGGTGGATAATTCAATATGTTGAATTATGGTGATGTGCGTAAATATCAGAATCGCATAGATAATTCTTAATTGCATATGTTTTTGGTAATTGTATGTATACATGAGACTTAAGTTATCAAATGTAGATGTTGTTTTTGGTGGTTGTTGAGGATGACATTGATTGTCTTGTATGCAATATGTCATTTGTAATTGATAAAGGCTATGTGATTGTTGTGGTGATAATATATTTATGTGTTAAATGTATTATGTTGTGGTGAATATCAAATGGTTGTGATATGAGTTTGCTTTGTGTGTTATGGATGAACGATTATGAATCTTTGGTGGATGTTGATGATGTGCATGTTATGGTTGATGCATGTATTTCATAATCATGTTGTGGGTTGTATCCCTTATGGTGGTGGGACAGCGGTAGCTAATTCCCATTGTGGGGAATTAGTGAGAGAAGTAGCCGAATCTTTATGGTGGTGGATCGGTGAGATGGGTTTGTCCCATGATTGGTACCACATGCATTATTTGCATTGCATTAGGTTGTTGTGTAGGATTATAACATGAATGGAAGTTCTCCAATGTTATAATTCGTATGTGTTTGATATGAATGGTTGTGTGTTTGATTAACTGTTGTGTATCTGAAATACATGTGTTGATTGGGTGAATAATCTGCTTATGATATTTTGTCGTTATGAACTTATAATATAGTTTCATTGTGATATGTCTCACCCTTACTGTTGACATTTTTCAGATTAAGGAGTAGCGGCTTGTGCTTGGTGAGGATAACTCGTAGAGTTACTTTGTTTAGTCGGTTGTGTCGGGTCATGCTCTGGTCTTGTAACACTGGGGGACGTTTATTTTAGTATTGTTTGATGGATTAATTCTTACGTTAGAATGATGTTTTGTTTGTTTTAAATCGGTAAATTCTTGATGTTGAATACCGATGTTTTATGTTATTCAGTTTTGAATTATTTTCTGCTGTGTTAACATGATTACTGAATAATGTGTTTTGAAGTCCCGCATAAGGCATGACATGGATTAATGTTCTAAATATTTTGAAGTTGTAATACCCTTTTCATGTTTTACTCTGAATTTTATTTTTTATTCCGCGGGGTTTTAGAAGGGTGTTACAATAGTGGTATCAAAGCAGGTCGGTCCGTCCGGCCAATTGTCGAGTCAGTTGAGTTGCACGACAGTTGAATACTGTCGGCATATTATCCCTTGGTACGCGACATGTGAGTGAATCACTGTCGGTACTTGGTTGTTTGTTGCGGAAGTTGTTGGTTTGAAACAAGTGGGGGAGAAGCTTCGCTCCTCGGTTATGTTTCAGTTGTAAGACGATTGATTTAGTAGGCTATTGTTGGCAACAGTGCGAGCGTTGTTGGAGTATTGAAGGTGACTTGGAATTAAGACTTGACTGGTAGTTAAATTGGAACATCTTGAAGGAAGATGATTAGAGGTAATTGATGATTATTTGAAGGAGAGGAAATTAGGAAGTTGTAATGTATCAGCTCTGCTGAGGGGCTGCAAAGTTGTCAGTTGAGTAGCCTTGCGTCTCGGAAAAGGTTCAGCTGCAAGTTGCAAAGAGGATTGCGGTCGTAATGTTTCAGAAATCGCACTTCGACGATGGGATGTGTTGCTCAAGTTATAAGAATGTTTGGAAGTCAAGAGATATGATAAGGGGCTGTTTGGAATGTGATCGAGTTGAAGAGAATGAGTTTTGGAGTGGGATTTTCGTAAGCAAAACGCAGGAAAATTGCTGATCAGCTGCAGGACTTTGAAATTTCATAACTGGAGTTCTGGACGTCCGATTTGAGTTCCGTTTGAAGCGTCGGAAAGCTAACAAGATGAACTTTGTTATAAAAATGGTTTCAGCATCTGTAACATATTTAATTGTGACAGGATGACGTTGGAAAGAGGTGAAGTTACGATTACTCTTGTTCTTAGAACTAGATTTGTTTATTGGTACTGCACGGGATGTCAGTGTCAGCGTTGAACGGATTGAAGGAATAGTTAGAAGGTTGTTGAGATGTAATTTTAAGAATTGAATATACCATTTGAAGAGATTTGAGAATACCATATAGAGCGTCGCTGCATGATGTCGTTGTTGCACTTCGGATAACGATGGAAAATTCATATCTTGAGTTCCGAGTGTCGCATTAACGTGTCGTTTGAACCTATGAAGAGGAGAGATTATGTTGTACATTATGGGAGAGTTATAAGTACAGTAGATTGATCCTATGAGGAGATATTGTGAAGTCGGTTAAGGAAGCGTGAAACTTGTCGAATAAGAATGCCTACTACCGCGATTGTTTGAAACAAAGTTGAGTAGAACATGTTGTTGATTAATAAGTTGATGAGATGTTCGATAATAAAGATGATTTGAGTGCCGATGGATTTTAGTGAAGAGTGAATTAGTAGGAAAGATGAAATAAACTTTAGAACGGTTGAAGTTATATTTGTGATGCTAAAGCAACGACAAGTATAAAAGAAGAATTGTAGAGAATTTCTAACATCTGCTGATGAGAGGAAGACTTCTTTTAGATTCCGGGTGGAATGATATTTGGACGTGAAGGATGTCATGAATTTGGATTAAAACCATGAGTTATGAATGTTGTCTTGGTCTTGCAGGTTAATTGTATGGTTCAAGATTCGAAGTGTTTAGTGATCATAAGAGATGAAGTACCTCTTTGATCAGAAAGGGCTTAATATGAGGCAGTAGGGATGATTAGAGTATTTTTTTTTAGGATTATGATTTTGGTTTGAATTACCATCTTGGTAAGGAAAATGTTGTGCTATTGTGTTGCGTAGGAAGTCTTCAAAAATGTCGGTGCTAATGGTGAAGAGTTGGATTTAATTGAAATATTTAGAAATTGAGTTTGGTATATGAAGGTGATCCTAATAGTGTTAGATTGGGTATGCTAAGGCTAACTAGTGGTATTCTTGACGAGATTAGAGAAGGTCAGAAAGTTATGTTGAGTTGATTGATAAAGTTAACTTTGAATTACCAAGGTAAAGGCGGTGAATTCAGAATCGACGAGAATGGTATAATGAGGTTAGTGATTGGGTTTGTGTTCCTGATGTTTTTGAGCTTAGAAAGAATATTATAGAGGGACACCGTAGTGAATTATTGAACTATGACGATGTTAATGAGTTTGGGTGTAAACTTGGAAAGGACACTATTATGTAGTAACGACGGTTTATGCTTACGTATGGTTGTCAGCTATCTATTGACAAATTGAGGACTTGATCACCCTTAATCTCTTGTTGATAGTAGGCGGAATCATATAGATGGGATGAACTTGTTTTGTTACCTTAATGGTTTAAAAAGTGATGAATACTAAGCCGTGAGAATAATCACTCACTATGTTGTGTGAACTTATGAAGAGGTGAATACGAAAGAGTGCAATATATTGGATGATGACTTAAGACGGGTAATCAGAGTCGCGCAGCGAAAGTGTGATGTGGAGTTGTGTTGTGAGTACTACTCGTAGGCAATGAGGAATTAATATGTCGGGAACCTATGTAGAGAACATGTATTGATCTATATGTTGGATTTATGATCTAGTGGATGTAAAGATGTTGTACCGGAGAGTTAAAGCTCTTTTGAATAATTTTTGAGATGATGAATATGTTATTATGGTTGTACGTAGTTAACGAGTATGTATTCGGCGAAATTAAAACGAAGAGTTGATACTATATGATGCTATAATAATTTTGTGCTGTTGAAAGGTGTTATGGTAGATTTTCGGATATAATAAGGGATTATACTTTAAGAAGGATGAGGTTGATTTAATTCTTAGAGAAGAGCGGAACTCAATTTGAGCTATTTTGTAAGAAATGGTGTATTGAGGCTGATGAGTGTGATTATAATTACTGTGTGTACTCGTTCTAGTGGTTAGAATGTTTAAATAGAGTAAGTAAATCAGGGATTTATTTATGAGTGCGAGTAAGTATTGTTAAGTGGTAGATTAGTACCATGTATGATAAAGAATGATTTTTGAGCGAATGAGTAAAGAGGGCCAGAGTTGGGTATAACTCAAAAGTCTAAATTGAAATGATGGTTGTAATGAGTAATCAGAATAGTGCAGCAAAAGCGGAATGTAACGTGTTGGATAATTGATGGTGTGACTTAAGAGGAGTCAGATAATTGGAATTCAATGGTATAGGAATATGAGTATTGAGTTTCTTGAAGGAAGTAGTTGGTGAACAGTGTAAGTGTTATTTTATCGCTCTGATGGAAGATTGTGTCTAAGGTTGGTATGTTTGGTAGATGGAATGCATTACTGCAGTGTTGATCAATGTGATCATACCATGGTTGAGTAATTATATTATTCAGTCATTGGGTGTATTGTATGGGTTGTACCTCAATGTTCTATTATTGTTAACCTTTTGGAGGTATAACGAGTAGTACACCTTTGGGTAGTCAAATGCGACGTAAGAACTGAGATTGAATGCATGAGATGTGCTTCCTGTTTGTTATGTCAGATGGATTTTTGAGGATCGACTGATGGAAATGCTACATGGGAACTGGAGAGTAAGATGAAGGACTCTATCCGGAACTTTTCACTTTAAGTATGTTTTCGAGGACGAAAACTCTTTTAGTGGGGGAGAGTTGTAACACCCCGTAATTTCATAAATTAATTTAATTAAGTTAAATTAATTATTTGGAAATTATTCGATTATTTAATAATTAAAATTGGATTTTTGGAAGAATTATGGGAATTATTGTTATTGGGCCGTGACTTAGTTAGTAAAAGGGGAGGTGCCAATGGAGAGGCCTTACTAACTAATTATCCTATTTTTTTTTTTATAAAATAGAGAAATTGAGAAAATAAGGAAAAAGGGAAGCAAAAGAGGAAAAGAGAAGGAACGTGAAAGGGGGGAAGAGGAGGAAGAGAAGAATTCAAGGTTCTTGGCTAAGGTAAGGGGTGACTAATCCATTTAGCCTATATTATCAGTTTAATGATGATAGGATTGATTATGTAGGTTTTTTATCTCAATTGGATGTGTGTTAGATTTTGGGAATTTTGGGGTTTTGGAACCTATAGGGCAAATTGGATGTGTTTGTGATGACATGAATGATGTATGATTTATGTACAATGGATAGAATTGATGTGTGTATTTGAATAATTACATAATGCTGGTATTGAACTTGAAGAATTAAGACTTATAATGATTTTCTAGTGTGTAAAAGATGGGTTTTTGGGGGTTTGAAGGTAGAATCCCGTAGCAGAAGAAAAATACAAATTTTGACACTTCTTCAGTGATGTAACCGGTTACATGGTTGAGGTAACCGGTTACCTATGTGAAAAATGATGAAAAACACAACTTTCTGGGAATTTTTGGGTGATGTAACCGGTTACATGGTTGAGGTAACCGATTACATCGAAGAAAAATGGGGTATTTTCACTACTGGAACTGATGTAACCGGTTACATGAATGATGAAACCCGTTACATCGCTGTGTTAACATTTTTTTCAAAACTTTAAAAATTCATAACTGTTGATCCGTAAGTCCGTTTTGGGTGCCGTTCGAAGCGTTACGAAGCTAACGAAATGCTCTTTTTGATGAAAATAAATTGATTAGCACTAGATGATTTAATTATTATGTGGTTGTGAAAATAAAATGTAATTGTATATGTGTATGTCATGGAATAATGTTATTTAAGAACAATATGTATTGGTGTTGTGTACTACGTGCTAATTGTGATACATGGGATTGATGAATGATAAATTCTATGCATTGTTGTGATTATTATGTGATAAATGCATATTGTACAAGTGGTGGATAATTCAATATGTTGAATTATGGTGATGTGCGTAAATATCAGAATCACATAGATAATTCTTAATTGCATATGTTTTTGGTAATTGTATGTATACATGAGGCTTAAGTTATCAAATGTAGATGTTGTTTTTGGTGGTTGTTGAGGATGACATTGATTGTATTGTATGCAATATGTCATTTGTAATTGATAAAGGCTATGTGATTGTTGTGGTGATAATATATTTATGTGTTAAATGTATTATGTTGTGGTGAATATCAAATGGTTGTGATATGAGTTTGCTTTGTGTGTTATGGATGAATGATTATGAATCTTTGGTGGATGTTGATGATGTGCATGTTATGGTTGATGCATGTATTTCATAATCATGTTGTGGGCTGTATCCCTTATGGTGGTGGGACAGCGGTAGCTAATTCCCATTGTGTGGAATTAGTGAGAGAAGTAGCCGAATCTTTATGGTGGTGGATCGGTGAGATGGGTTTGTCCCATGATTGGTACCACATATATTATTTGCATTGCATTAGGTTGTTGTGTAGGATTATAACATGAATGGAAGTTCTCCAATGTTATAATTCGTATGTGTTTGATATGAATGGTTGTGTGTTTGATTAATTGTTTTGTATCTGAAATACATGTGTTGATTGGGTGAATAATCTGCTTATGATATTTTGTCGTTATGAACTTATAATATAGTTTCATTGTGATATGTCTCACCCTTACTATTGACATTTTTCAGATTAAGGAGTAGCGGCTTGTGCTTGGTGAGGATAACTCGTAGAGTTACTTCGTTTAGTCGGTTGTGTCGGGTCATGCTCTGGTCTTGTAACACTGGGGGACGTTTATTTTAGTATTGTTTGATGGATTAATTCTTACGTTAGAATGATGTTTTGTTTGTTTTAAATCGGTAAATTCTTGATGTTGAATACCAATGTTTTATGTTATTCAGTTTTGAATTATTTTCCGCTGTGTTAACATGATTACTGAATAATGTGTTTTGAAGTCCCGCATAAGGCATGACATGGCTTAATGTTCTAAATATTTTGAAGTTGTAATACCCTTTTCATGTTTTACTCTGAATTTTATTTTTTATTCCGCGGGGTTTTAGAAGGGTGTTACAGAAGTGCTTAGCCATATTGGTCTCATTAATCATGTTTCTGGCCATTTCTTGCAGAGTCCTATTCTTTCGCTCTACAACTCCATTTTTCTGTGGAGTTCTAGGGAAAGAGAAATCATGGGCAAAACCATTTTCTTTGAAGAACTCCTCAAAGAATCTGTTCTCAAATTCGCCACCATGATCACTTCTGACCTTTATGATTTTGCACTCCTTCTCAGATTGGATCTGAGTGCAGAATTCAAAGAACACTGAATGAGACTCATCCTGGTGTTTTAAGAACTTTACCCATGTCCAGCGGCTATAATCATCTACGATGACTAATCCATATTTCTTCCCTCTGATAGATGCTGTTTTGACTAGTCCAAACAGATCAATATGCAGAAGTTCTAACGGCCTTGAGGAAGAGACAACATTCTTAGATTTGAATGCAGGTTCGGAGAACTTGCCCTTCTGACATGCTTCACAAAGAGCATTTGATTTATATTTCAGATTTGGGAGTCCTCTGACCAGATTTAGTTTGTTAATCTGAGAAATCTTTCTCAAACTAGCATGTCCTAATCTTCTGTGCCAGGCCCATTGCTCTTCAAAAATAGACATAAGGCAAGTCACCTTCTACTTCTCAAGATCTGAAAGATCAATCTTATAAATGTTGTTCTTTCTCTTGCCTGTAAAAAGGATTGAGCCATCCTTCTAACTTACAGCCTTGCAAGACTTTTGATTAAAGATTATATCATAACCATTGTCACTTAATTGACTTCTGGACAATAAGTTATGCGTTAATCCTTCTACAAGAAGTACATTAGTTATGGAAGGAGAGTTACCATACTTATGGTTCCAGAGCCAATATTCTTGCCCTTCTGATCTTCTTCCTGTCATGTGTCGCGAGCACCCAGAGCCCAGGTACCCTGACATTTTTTGCTTTGTCCTCTTTGCAGCTAAGGATATCTGCAACAGAAATTATCTTCTCCTTAGGTACCCACAATTTCTTGGGTCCTTTCTTTTTAGTCTTCCTCAAATTCTGATTGAACTTGGGTTTAGCATAATAGTTAATAGGAGGAACAACATGATATTCTTTAGGTTTGACAGCATGATATTTCTTAGGTTGTGTCATATGCTTCTTGGTGTGTGTAGTGTTAAAGCTCAGTGCATGTGAGGTGAGCCTAATATCATGTGCGTGGCCATATTTGAACTGATCATACAATGGCTTGTATGTGATTTTCAAATCATCAACAGGTTCAAATTTATGTGAGGTATCACCCTCATAGCCAAAACCAAACCTTTTGTTTCCAGAAACACCATATATCATATAAGCAAGATGACTTCTGCCAATACTTCTAGATAGGAACTTTCAGAAGCTCGAGTCATATTCTTTCAGAATATGATTGAGACTAGGAATGGATTTTTCTGATTCAGAAGGAGATCCACTATCTTTGGACAATTTAAATTTTTTTTCCTTCTGTTCAGAATTTTCCAATTCTAGCTTCTTAGTTTCAAATTCAAATTGCTTTTTCAGCTTTTTGTATTTGATACTAAGATGAGCCTTGAGTTCAAGAAGTTCAGTTAAACTGGAAACTAACTCTTCTCTAGATAGTTTAGAAAATACCTCTTTAGAATCTGATTCTGATGAAGATTCTGATCCATCATCCACTGTGGCCATTAGTGCAAAGTTAGCTTGCTCTCCTTCAGAGTCTGATTCTGATTCTGATTCAGAATCATCCCATGTTGCCATAAGACCTTTCTTCTTATGAAACTTCTTCTTGGGATTCTCCTTCTGAAGTTTTGGACATTCACTCTTGAAGTGTCCAGGCTCATTGCACTCATAGTAGACGACCTTATTCTTGTCAGATCTTCTGCACCAGAAGATTCTCCTCGTTCAAATTTCTTTGAACTTCTGAAGCTCTTGAACTTCCTTTGCTTGCTCTTCCAGAGTTGGTTTACCCTTTTGGAGATCATGGACAGTTCATCTTCTTCTTCTGATTCTGATTCTTCAGAATCTACTTCTTCAGCCTGAAAAGCGTTAGTGCATTTTTTAAAATTAGATTTTAATGCAATAGACTTACCTTTCTTCTGAGGCTCGTTTACATCCAGCTCTATCTCATGGTTTCTCAAGGCACTGATTAGCTCTTCCAAAGAAACCTCATTCAGATTCTTTGCAATCTTGAATGCAGTCACCATTGGACCCCATCTTCTGGGTAAGCTTCTGATGATCTTCTTTACATGATCATCCTTGGTGTAGCCTTTGTCCAGAACTCTTAATCCAGCAGTTAGCGTTTGAAATCTTGAGAACATCTTCTCAATATCTTCATCATCCTCCATCTTGAAGGCTTCATATTTCTGGATTAGAGCAAGAGCTTTAGTCTCCTTGACTTGAGCATTTCCTTCATGGGTCATTTTCAATGACTCATATATATCATAGGCAGTTTCCCTGTTAGATATCTTCTCATACTCAGCATGAGAGATAGCATTCAACAAAACAGTCCTACATTTATGATGATTCTTGAAAAGCTTCTTTTGATCATCATGCATTTCTTGTCTCGTAAGCCTTACGCCAGTAGCTTTCACTGGATGTTTGTAACCATCCATCGAAAGATCCCATAGTTCACCATCTAGACCAAGGAAATAACTTTCCAGTTTATCTTTCCAGTATTCAAAGTTTTCACCATCAAATACTGGTGGTCTAGTATAACCATTGTTACCATTTCCATAGTATTGCTCAGCAGAGCCAGATGTAGATGTAGTTGTTGGAATTTTACCAGCCATCTTTTACTGAAGCATTTTTCTCTTCCTGAATCTTTTTTAAACACGGTTAAGTGCTTGCACCTTAGAACCGGCGCTCTGATGCCAATTGAAGGATAGAAAAACACTTAGAAAGGGGGGTTTGAATAAGTGTAGCTTTAAAACTTGTAAGATAAAAAACTATTTGCACAGTGATTTTTATCCTGGTTCGTTGTTGACAAAACTACTCCAGTCCACCCCCTTGGAGTGATTTACCTCACCTGAGGATTTAATCCACTAATCACACTTGATTACAATGGTTTTCCACTTAGAAACACTCTAAGTCTTCTAGAGTATACTGATCACAACTTGATCACTCTAGGAACAATCTGCTTAGACACCTTCTAAGACTTGCTAGAGTATACTGATCAACAACCTGATCACTCTAGAACTTACAACTTAATGTAAACAAATTCATTTAAGAGTTACAATGCTTCTAATAAAGCTATTATCACAACTGTGATTTTCTCTTAAGTTTAAGCTTAAATCTCACTAAGATATTACAACAGCAATGTAGTGAGCTTGATGATGAAGTTTGAGAGCTTTTGAATTGAACAGCGTTTCTGCAAGTTGTTTCAAGATTCGTTACGTAGCTTCTCATCAGAACTTCATATTTATAGGCGCTTGAGAAGATGACCGTTGGGAGCATTTAATGCTTTGCGTAATCCGTACAGCATTGCATTTAATGTTTCACTCTTTTGTCAACTACCTCGAGCCTTGTTTTCGCTGTGTCTACTGACGTTGCCTTTAATAGCTTCTAACGTTCCTTTTGTCAGTCAGCGTAGCCTGCCAGTCTAGTACTTGCTTCTGATCTGATGTTTGTATAAAAAATGTTTGAATGTCACCAGAGTCAAACAGCTTGGTGCAGAGCATCTTCTTGTCTTTTGACCTTGAAGTGCTTCTGAGCGTGATACCATGAGAACTCCAGTGCTTCTGCTTCTGATCTCAAGTTCTTTTGATGCTTCCATAGACCCATGTTCTAATTCTGCTTGACCATCTTCTGATGTCTTGCCAGACCATGTTCTGATGTTGCATGCTGAACCTTCTGAGACAGTGCTTTTTGCGCTGATTTTGTGCATACTCTTTATATAATTCCTGAAATGGAAATTGCATAATATTAGAGTACCACATTGTCTCATACAAAATTCATATGCTTGTTATCATCAAAACTAAGAATATTGATCAGAACAAATCTTGTTCTAACAACAAGGGCTTTCCAGAGAGCTAAGTAGCATGAAAATCCATGGCTTCATTCATGAGATATGATTTTGTCAATATGGCACCATGAACACTTGAAATGAATAAGTTTTATGAAGAAAGTGAAGAACCAAATCCAAAAACCCTTGCAAATCTGAAAGAATCTATCAAGTACAACCATTTTAACTTGTTAAAATGGCCAAACTCAGATGATTTCACTTGCTTTTGAGCTATGGACCAAGTGTTCTAAGCTTTGTTCAAAATTCATGCCATTTATGGACTAAAGTCATGACTTCCACTCTTGTAAAGCAAGCTTTATGCACAAAGTCCACTCCTTGAGCCACTACAATGTCTCTTATGCACCAAAAGAAAATTGAACACCACAAGCAAGCTCTCCAAACTCAGAATAAATTCATGGAAGCATGCTTGAACTTGTACCTTGCCATTGGAACTCCAATTTTCTCATTTCTTCACAAATAAGCAACATGGTACAAGATCACATGGGAGCTTCAAATCTCTGATATTTTTCCATCCACAAACCCCAAATCTTGCCTATAAATAGAGGGCATTGCTCATTGCATCCCTTACACCAGAATTCTCCAAGTCCATAGTCACTCGAAATTCTCCATTTTCTCTCCTTTTAACTTTTATAGTGAATTCTTGTTCTAAGAGTTCTAAACATCAATTATAAGTTGTCCATACCTCTCTTAGCCTTTCAAACACTTCCAAACAAAAAATCACATTTTTCACTCCATTAAAGCTTTCCTTAAGCTCATAACTTGTCATTTTTCAAACCAAATACTTTCCAACCAAACCAATTGTTCTAATAGCTTCTATTCACCATATTGAAGCTATTCAGAACCCCCATACACAAGCCAAACACCTACAATCCAAAATCACCCTTCAAATTTTCATTTATAAGAACCTTTGAACCAAATTTTGGAAATCAAGTTTTACTCGTGCGTTTTGAGGCCTTTTGAGTTTGATAGCTTCTAAACATCATATAGAAGCTATCTAAACTTTTGTTTTGCATCTGGAACATCATTTCCATATCACACTAACCATACATTTTTCTCCTCCTAGTGGAAATCGAATTTTGTTTTGCAGGTACAATCAAAGAGTTCTAAGCATTGTATTAGCTTCCCTGAGGTTCATAGAAGCTGTTTGAGTCCTTGAGGCATTCCCAAGTCCACTACATTGCTCTCCAGACCTCCATTTTCAGAGGTATGTGACTTAATTTCGAGCTCCCTTAAAAGGTGCTAAATTTATGTTCTTCTTGTTACCAAAGTGATCTGTTTTACATGTTGATTGATAGCCCTAAGGTCTTGATCATTGATTGTTCATATTAAGAGTTTAATTTTAAATTTCAATTTTAGGGTTCATACGATTTTTAGTTAAATTCACAAGTTACAGTGTGAATAAATTTATGAAAATAGCATGGTTGAATTCATGATTTTTTTTTATCAGTTTAGAGTTTTATTTTGTCAAAATTGATGCATATTTGAGAAAGTTTGAGATTTGTCCATGGATGTTGTTGTTGAGTTCATCAAGGAAGAAGATGCTGGTGTTGGCGCCATCTATTCAGTTTCAAAAATAACTTCTCTTTATTTTTATTGCAAGGCGTATTATAAACGAATACATCGTTTAGTTCAAATGGCAAGGCTTGTGTGTTTGTGTGCGTGCCCAAGGTCTGGCGTTCGAATCCCCCTCGCCCCAGACCTTTTTCCTATTTTTTTTAGTTTTCAAACTTACTTGTTTTTACATAAAATCAATTGAAGCTATTTCCTTATCACCACACATGCGCTAGCCTGATGGGGTTTATTTTGTGAAGTGATCAAGGGTGCGTGGGTTCAAGTCCTAGCCTCCACATTTCCAATTATTTTATCACTTTTTATTTTGATTTTGTTCACAACTTCAAAAATCCATAAAAAATAGTAGAATTAATATTTTTAATCCCTTCTTTTTTTGTGTGTTTATTTAATTAGTGTATTTTAATACCATGTTAAAAAATCTCAAAAATATTTTATTTATAATTATTTAAAAATTAATCAAAAAACATGTTCTTTTATGTTTAAAAAATCAACTAGAATTGTTTTATTTTGATTATTTCTTTTATAGAACTTTGTGAATGTTGGTTAATACTTGTTTCGGGTTAGGTTAAAGTGTCTTCCACTTATCTATGTACCCTTAGACCATTTCTCTTAAAGAAATTGTTAATTAACAATTAAAATCAATTAGGTTTAGGAGTTTATTTAAAAACCCTAATTTGAAAACCCCTAGTTCAAAAAACCTTAGGTTTGAAACCCTAGCCAAAAAATTTGCAACATGTTGATCTTTGTTTATCCATGTTTATCTTTGTACACACTTGTTGATTTTAATCCATGTCTTGTACTTAATTATGAATCTTTGTACATAATTGTTGATTTTTCTAATCCATGCTTTGTACTTAGATGTTAAACCTTGTCTTGTACATATACTTGTTGATTTTATATCCATGTGATTTGTACTTTTTATTATTTTTGTTTATCTAACTCAATGTTTAATCATCACATTAATCATTCATCATTCATACATGATTTGAATCCAAAGGTTTAGATACATTAACCTCTTACTTGTTAATACTCACTTGTTTGTTCTTGTACATACATGAGGTATTTATTGTTAATTGTTTAAGCTTGATGTTTTATTCAAAGGATGGAAATGATATTGACTAAATTGTCGAGGTACTTAAATTCTTTTCCAATCTCTTTTAATTTTGTGCAAGGTATTTTAAAGCTTTTCACTTATTTATGGTTTAGTATTGTTAAAGATTAACCATACCCCTTTGTTTTGAAACCTTGGTATTAAGAATAGAATTATTCCCGGTGAAACTATTCTTGATCCGTTGATCTTGTTTTAAACCTCGGTGTTAAGAGATGAATTACTCCCGGTGAAACTTCTCTTAACCCTTTGACCTTGTATTTTAAAGCTTGGTTCTTCTTTATTTTGTTTTAAAATTGTTAAGTATTTTAAAGCTTAACCTTTTAAACTTATTAGGTATTTTAAAGCCTAATCCCTTTTCTAAAGTTGTTAAATATTTTAAAGGTTAACCTTTTAAACTAATTAGGTATTTTAAAGCCTAATCCTCTTTTAAACTTGTTAAGTATTTTAAAGCTTAGCCCTCTTTTAAAAACTTGTGAGTATTTTAAAGCTCACTCCCAAAAGGATTTTGGCCACTTTGGCCCCCTTAAGGGGTATGTAGGCCTGAGATGCGATATCTTATCAAGCTCACTTTCAAAAACTTCTCTTCCCATCCCCACCCTCTATTTCAAACAAGTTTTCCACATAGGATTTTCACACAAAAGTTTATTTATAACAAAAGATAATAACACAAAAATAAAGAGGTTCCCATGGAGTACCATGGATATGAGGGGTGCTTAAAACTTCCCCTTATATAAAAATCCCTTTGTAGCCAGAACTCTGATAAGTTTATTAGTTTTTATTTTAAAAACTTCTGTGGGTTTTATTCGCTCTTTCACCCATTTCTTTTTGGAAACAATAAAGCACGGTGGCGACTCTGTTTAAAATGAGCTAAGTTTTCCCATGAATTTAGTCTCACCAAATTCACCGCTACAATGATATTTTGGTTTAATAAGTCCTTATTCATAGACTCTTTAATCAAATACAATCTTATACTTTTCAATCTGGTACAAGATCTTCACACAAAAATAGGAACAAATCATCAAAATTTCCTAAAAAGTCTCCAAGATCCTTTTAATTGAAACAAAATCAAATATATGATGTTCCTAATAAAATCTCCTTGAAATGTGCAAATTAATGAGATATATCCAACAATAATCTCAAAAAATAAATCAAATTTGTAAAGAGATATAAAGACATCTGGCTTAACATCTGTTTCAAACACATGACAGCAGAATCTGTCATTATAATTGGTCAAGATGTCATAACATCTTGCTCAACATCAGTACAGAATCATGTTTTACCAAAATTTATGCCAAATCATAAAACCATAGATCTAACAATTACCATGGACAAAAGTTCTAATTTATCATCGAGTACTTCTATCTCCTCAGATGTTATTTTTTCGAAAGCTATGTCACTTGCTAAAGATACACAACACAGTTTAGAAAGTGTACTGCATGCAAGCAAACAAAAGGTTGATGAGATCTTCAAATTTGGATCTAGGTACCAAATAAGTTAACATTATATATATATATATATATATATATATATATATATATATATATATATAGAGAGAGAGAGAGAGAGAGAGAGAGAGAGAGAGAGAGAGAGAGAGAGAGAGAGAGAGAGAGAGAGAGAGAGAGAGAGAGAGAGAGAGAGAGAGAGAGAGAGAGAGAGAGATGTATCCAGTAAGAGCATTTTTAAAATGAGAGATAAGAGGAACAAATATTTATCAATGTATTAATTAAAAATTATTTATTAAAATATTAATGTGGACATAAATAAGCTTAAGTTTTTTAATAAATATTGATGGTTATTTTGATTATGAATGACGGTTGACATGTGTGTCTATATACAATTAAAATATATTTTAAGATCATATTAAAATATATTAGGTGTTACTTTTTATGTAATTTTTTAAATTTAAGATCATATTAATATATATATTTGGTGTTATTTTTTATGTAATTTTTTTAAAATTTAAATCATATTAAAAATTAATAACTATCATTAATAAGGTTTATAAAATAACTTGATTTTATACTTTATTAATATTTATTTATTGTGAAAAAATTCCATTTTTTTGCAATGGTGAGAAAATGTTGCTTTAATTGTGAATCGTTGTTGGAGCCACTAAAGAAGTCATATAAATATGGAACTATTGAAATGGATTTAAAATTAACAACGGCTAGAAATCGTTGAGATAGTCGCTAGCAAACTGTTAACGAAAGTATACCAGAGTTTTACACAAAGAACAGAGAAAAGCCGTTCTAAGAGCCGTTCTCTGAAGACATCCTAAAACAACGGTTATTTCAAAGGTGTTGCCTATGGTACAAAAACCGCTGTGAAAGATTAAGGCAGCACCTCGATTTAGCACGATATGCAAGTCATTCTTATAGACTAAGGAAACCGTTTTTTTTTTAGATTTTGCAACGCTTTTCGTTTGTTATTGTAGGAAGAAAATGTTATACTGAATATTGACAAAGAATGAGAATGTTTATGATTTTAGAAATGTCTAGTGCAAATGGATGAAAAGACGATATGACAAAAAGGTATTACTACTATTTTGGACATAAAAGAAATGAATTTGAATTAATTTCATAAATCGGTGAAATGAAAAGGCTAAGACAAATTTAAGGTATAACACCACCCAATTTTATTTTTCAATAACATACAAGTCGCTCTCTGTTAAAATAACTCACTCGTTATGGATACGACTTTAACTTTTATTATTTTGATACTTTTAATATACTTGCTAAATTGTCGTCAGTGATGATAAATTTTCTTGAGATGAAGGGTTACTGAAAAGAGACTGAATATCCTTCTATGAATTGGGGGTATGGGGTAGGAAATACCCCGAAAATGTTGGTTATATGAGGCAACCGAGATTTCTACATTAAAAGAAACCAACAATTATTAAATATTTATATATTATTCTATCTCGAACTCCCTCAATATTTCAATTATGCACCTCTAAGTTCTAATTCAAAAATTTGTGAACCGTAATTCTCTGTACTTTTCTACTTTAATGATTGACATATGATTGTTTTTACCAATAGGATTAGTCTTTGTTTTTATTAATAGGACTAGAAGTATTTCACACTAGTTTCTATTGTTAATAATTAAGCTTAATTAGTCAGAAAATCCTTTAATTTAATTTTAGGATTCACTTTAATCTTTTAGTTAATAAACATCACATATTAAATATTTGTGAAAAAGTAAGTATGAAAGCAAGGATCTTTTATATCTAATTTTGTTGGGTTTTCTACCTCCTCAATAGCATAAATATATTTTTACAAAACATCATCTTTCAATAGCATTATCTTGTGATTGAGAGCAACATATATGCCTAGTATTTCTCTACAACTAAATATTAATAAAAAGAAAAATATGTATAATTAAACAAAAAATATTCTAAACTTGAAGACTAGCTTCCAAAGCCTCCAATGCAGATTATTTTTCAGCGTCATCAGATTCTTCATTGATGGTGAAGAAGGATTGCAGCTATCAATAAAAGTTCTATTTTATACACGTTATGATTAAACATAAAAACATAGGTTTCAATAAGTGGAAGCTACCGGTGTGAACTACAATATTGGATGAGACAGGGGACAAACTTCCGGTTAGGAAACCCGAATCTGAAAAACCCTGTAGATAATACCTACTTAGGCGAGTTGTTTTCCTAGCCAAATTATAACGACTCAATAGGATTAAACCTCAGTGGCTCTTCCAATTTGGAGATTCCATTCGACTAGAATCGACTTTCGCTTTGGTTGTGGAGGTGGAATTTCAATTGACTCCACCAATGTTGTCTCGTTCCCATTCGTATCTCTATTAATCTGCGAGAAAAGTTGAAATACAAGAGTTAATAGTGAATTCAAGTAATGCTTCTCAAGTTTCAACTTCAAGAAAGTTTGCTGATATTTCCACTAAAGAAAAATTACAAGTCTATAAAATCCAATCAACAGAATTCAAAATACTCAAATGTGACATTGTGTAAAGGAAAAAAACAAGGATTTGATTAGGTTTCACTTAAATACAATGAATACATATGATTCTATTCTTAATTGATTTCTATATTCTTCTTTTAATGTTGAGTACAATCATGGGAACATTCTGAACATGATTCATACGTGTAAACAAAGACATCAGGAAAAAAACTCAAAACACTAGGCCAATTCGACATATTCCTGCACTCTTTCACATATGACGATGACACATAAATGCTCTTCTATTATGAAAAGGTCAATGTACTTCTACTGTCTAAGCACATACATTTAGAACTAATCACATACATAGAGGACAAGACCTTCAGCAAAGATAAGGATGAGAATCATTCCGACGAAAAGTTTTGGCTGTTGTACATTGGCTCTGCCAAAGGAATAAATTTATTACGAATGATTTTAAACAATTTCATCATGAATAAATTTATAAGAATGATTGAAAAGCAAAATACATTTTCCAATCACGCTATACTAGATCGCTAGAGTGTGTTTGGACGAGGTAATTAGAAATTTTAAAGAAATTTAAATTCAAAACAATTCGAATAATTCAATTGAAATCCATTAATTTTAAATTATTTGGTTTGGATGAATTATTTTGTTTTGGGTCATTTTTTATAAAATATAATTTTTTTGACCAAATTAAAAAATTGAAAAGTAGTGACTAAATTGTAAATTTTGAAAATTATTAAGGACCAATTTGCAATTTTTTAATAAAAAAATTAAAATCAATTTTGTAATTTTGAAAAATATGAGGACCAATTTACAAATTTTGAAGAAATAGTATATATTTTATGGAGTATGAAGGAATTTCAAATTTTTTGGTTTTTGGTGTCATTTCAAAATGATTAAATTTAACTTAAATAAAATATTCAATAAATTTCTATCATTTTAACAATTAAATTTAACTTAAATAAAATATTCAATAAATTTCTATCATTTTAACAATTTTTCAATTTTATATCCAAATAATAAATTTTACACAATTCATTTTAAATTTTCTCAAAACATTATATTACTGAATTAATACACTATACAAATTTTAAGAACAAGTGAATATGAATTTCCCTCGGTAATATTAAGATTGGTATTATAAGGTTGGATGGACTTAAATAGTTCAGTCAAAATTTTGAAGAAAGGATGATATCCCACTTCATTCAATTCTATTATTATACGGATATGTCACCCATATAATCACACCCTAAATAAACAGTCAAGCAGTGCTAATAAAAAGTAAGGACCCATATGTGACTAATAAATGTGAAATTACAAACTTTGAAGAAAAAAATGTCATATGAAAATCAGTTTAAAATCTAACGATATTTGAAAGAGATTAAGCGTCTGTTTGTTTCAACTTTAAAAAAATGTATTTTTTTTTTGTATTTTTTTTTTTGTATTTTTTAAAATAGATTTTCTAAAACCGTTTTTTAAAATATTACAAGTTTTTTTATATTCGTTTTTTTTAAAATGGAACACTAATTTTGACATCTTATAACATAAACATACATTATTGAATATCAAAACTTAGTCAAAATCACAGTTTTTTTCAAAAAGTTGTATTTCAAAAATGATTTTTATGAAAATTTATGTGAAATAGCTTTAAAATTAAGTGATTTTTGAAATTTTGATATCCATTTTTTTTCATAAATAAATAAAATACCTAAAATCATATTTTAAGAATAATTATTCAAACAAAATTTTCATTTGAAACTATTATAAAAAATTTCTTTGTAAATTTTTTTTCACGAAATTATATAACATTTTAAAAATCATTTTTAAAAAAAGTCAAAACAAAGTAGCCCTAAAAACAAAGGTGGATGAGATTTGATACGAAACCTGTTCATTTTGACGGAGTTTTCGATATTTGGAAAAATCGGGATTGTAACTTGAAATTCTAGTGCAGCAGACTCAAATGTCCTATAGGATGTCGAGACATCCGTTTGTCATGAAATACACAAACAAGGTATAAACAATTTCACGCAGTACTAAAAGGTAAAGAACACAAGTGATTGTTAACCTAGTTCGGAGCAACTCTCCTACACTGGGGGCATACCAAGCCAAAAATGAAGTTCACCATCAGCCGTATCAATTTGAAGCTAAGCAACCTCCGGTTTACAATTTCTCACTTAATCACTCCCCAATACAATACTTCTACCTAAGACTCACTTAGGTATGAGGCTCTCCTCAAATCCCTTCAGTTACAAACAGTGATACCCTACAATATCAAACAATCGCAGAAGACTCACTTCCATGACAATACTATTGAAGAGTAATTCAATATTCAGAAGATGAGCATCAGAAGTTCTGATGTGGGCTGATCTTTTGATGGTTACTCAGAAGATGTTGTGATCTTGTGATGGTTACTCAGAAGATGTTGTTGACCAGAAGATGTTATCTTCTGGGTCCCATTAGCTTAGCTGTTTATTAGTAAGGGTACTTTAGTATTTGTTAGTTTTGTACTATGTGTACCTTTAGACTTGTTCGCTAAGTTTACTTTATTAGGGCTGATGTGGCAAGATTTTTCTTCTGTATAAATAGCCTTGTAGTAGCTATCATTTATTAAGAACAACTTTATTCTCTCTCATTAATTTTTGCGCCGTTATTCTCTTGGTCATCATCATCTTTATTCTTTGTGCACCAACAATTGGTATCTAGAGCTCTGGTTCCAAACACAGGGAAACACGAGTGAACGTGAGTTTGTGTGACTGTGTGATTCATTTTGTTTCAAGGAAACAAAGTTGTGTTGAATCACATTTTTCTTGGTTGTTTGTGGGTTGGGAAACACTATGTGAGTGTGAGTGAAATCTATTTTTGTCTGCACAAGTTTAAAGATGAGTGGAAGCAATCTGAATACCAAACTTCCAGTTCTTGATGGTAAAAACTGGAATAGATGGATGATTCAAATGCGTGTATTATTTGGTGCTCAAGATGTTCTAGATCTTGTCACTGGAGGATATGTTCCGGTTGCAGCAGATGCAACGGAAGAACAAAGAGAAGCGCGGAGAGAGACGAAGAAGAGAGACCAAAAGGCGTTTCTCTTCATCCATCAGTGTGTGGATGTGAATGTGTTTGAGAAGATTACTGATTTTATGACGTCAAAGGAGGCGTGGGATATACTGGTCAGGTGTTACGGTGGTGACTTATCAGTGAAGAAGGTGAAGCTTCAATCCCTGAGAAAGCAATATGAGAATCTCAACATGAAGAACAATGAGAAAGTCTTTGAGTATATCTCTAGAGTGATTGTGACCATTAATGAGATGAAGGCTTGTGGAGAAACCTTTTCTGAACAAGTAATCATAGAGAAGATATTGAGGTCACTTACTCCTCAATTTGATTATATTGTTGTATCTATTGAACATTCTAAAGATCTGGAAACCATGAGAATAGAAGAGTTGCAAAGCAGTTTAGAAGCACAAGAGTTGCGTCTGACTGAGAGAATTTCTGAGAGAGAAGTTGAGCAAGCTCTGAAGGCTTCTTTTGTCAAGAAGGACTAGAAGCATAGACGTGGTGATAGATTCCAGAAGGAAGCCTCAACTTCCGATGAGAAGAGATATCAGAAGGGAAAGGATAAGAAGAAAGTTCAATGTTACTGTTGCAAACAGTTTGGCCATTTTGCTAGAGACTGTTTGGCAAACAAAGGAAGGAGATCAGAAGAAGCAAATATAGCCAGAGGAGGTTCAGATGATGAACATGTGCTATTAATGGCTTCAGAGTATGACGAAAGATATTCGTCAGAATGGTGGTATCTGGACACTGGGTGTTCAAATCACTTGACTGGAAACAAACAATGGCTGATAGACTTTGACTCTGAAAGGAGGACAAAGATCAGATGTGCTGATATATGTATCTTTATGCAGAAGGTATGGGAAATGTCAAAGTCAAAGTGAAGAATGGAAAGACTGTTATGATCAAAGACGTTTGATATGTTCCTGGAATTAGAAGCAATCTGATGAGTGTGGGTCAGCTCATTGAGAAAGGTTTCTCAGTTGTTATGAAGAACAACCTCTTGAAGTTATATGATTCCAAGCAGAAGTTGATTATGCAATCTGGACAGGGAAGCAACAGAACATTCAAAGTGAATGTAGAAACAGCTGAAACAGAGTGTCTGAGTGCTGAAGGCTCAGAAGGTGATAGTAAGCTGTGGCATAAGAGGTTGGGGCATATGAACTATAGAAGTTTGGACATCTAAGTTCTAAGAAGCTTGTACATGACATTCCTAAGATTGTGAAGCCTGAGAAGTCATGTGAGGTGTGCATGAAAGGCAAACAACCTAGATTGCCATTTGTATCAGAATTTGCTCCAAGAGCAAAGCATGCTCTGGGAGTAGTGCATTCTGATGTGTGTGGACCATTTCCAGAACCTTCACTTGGAGTAAATAGGTATTTTGTGTCTTTTGTGGATGAGTTCACAAGAATGTCGTGGGTAACACTTATCAAGTTTAAGATTGAGGTGTTCACAGAATTCTAGAAGTTCGAGGTGAAGGCTGAGAAGCAGAGTGGTCAGAAGATAAAGATTCTCAGAACGGATGGTGGAGGTGAGTATAACTCTACAGAATTCCAGAAGTTCTGTGATGATAATGGAATTGAGCATGAGGTTAATGATCCTTATACTCCTCAACACAATGGTCTGGCTGAACAAAGAAACCGTACTTTGCTTGATATGACGAGAAGTATGCTAAAAGAGAAGAAGCTTCCTCACAACCTCTGGGGAGAAGTTGTTGCTACTGCAGCATATGTGCTCAACAGGTGTCCAACGAAGAGGCTGATGGAAATTGTTCCTTTAGAGAAGTGGACTAAGGAGAAGCAAAGTGTTAGTCATCTGAAGGCTTTTGGTTCTGTGTGTTACAAATACGTTCCAGAAGCTAGAAGGAAGAAGCTGGATGATAGGAGCAAAGTGATGTTATTGGTGGGGTACCACAGTACGGGTGCATACAAGCTCTATTGTCCAGAGACTAACAAAGTTGAAGTCAGCAGAGACGTCATTGTGAAAGAATCAGAAGTTTGGAATTGGAGAGAGTCTCAACCAACTTCTGATGTAGAGATAACTTTTGAAGAAGAGTTAGAGTCAGAAGATGAAGAATCTTCTGAAGATGAGTCAGAAGATAAAGAATCTTCTGAAGATGAGTCAGATGGTGAATCTGATTATGATCCAGATTCTGATGATGACCCAGAATCTGGTGGTAGTCATGATTCTGGAAGGGAAAACTCTGAAGACGTAGAGTCTGGAGGACAAGCTTCTGGTGATGATCATGAAGGTGGAAACTCTAGAGGTGGTGACTCTGGAGTAGTTGAATCTGACGTAGCTCAAAGGCCACAGAGAGTCAGAATTATACCTAGAAGGTTTGCAGATTTTGACATGTTGCAAGACACAGAAGTTGACTCAAAAGGAGAGGTCATTCAGTGTGCCATGTTAGTAGATTATGAACCAGTGAGTATAGAAGAAGCGCTCAAGAAGAAGGTCTGGTTGAATGCCATGAAAGCAGAACTTGAGGCTATAGAAAGAAACAAGACTTGGAAACTGACAGAACTTCCAAAAAAGAAGAAAGCCATCAGTGTCAGATGGGTTTTCAAAGTAAAGCTGAAGCCAGATGGATCAGTTGGTAAACACAAAGTGAGGCTAGTGGCTAGAGGTTTTCTTCAGAAACCTGGACTAGATTACTTTGAGGTGTTTTCTCCTGTAGCTAGACATGAAACAATCAGACTGGTGATTGCTTTAGCTGCGAACAGAGGTTGGTCCTTGATGCATCTAGATGTAAAGTCTGCATTTCTGAACGATCCATTACAAGAGGAGGTATATGTGTCACAACCCCTTGGCTTTGTGAAAATGAATATGGAAGGGATGGTGTACAAATTACACAAAGCTCTGTATGGATTGAAGCAAGCACTCAGAGCTTGAAATTTGAAAATTGATTCATTTTTCAAGAAGCAATGGTTTCAGAAGTGTGAGATGGATTATGGAGTTTATGTGCAACATTCTGGAAGCAATATGATTCTGTTGTGTCTTTATGTTGATGACATATTGCTTACATGGAGTTGCCCAGAAGATCTAATGAAGTTCAAGAAGGTGCTGATGAATTAGTTTGAGATTACAGACCTTGGGAAAATGTCATATTTTCTAGGGATGGAGATTCTGTACTCAGAAGATGGTATCATTCTGCATCAAGTGAAATGAGTTAGAACTTCTGAAGAAATTCAAGCTGGATAATTGCAAAGCTGCTGTTACACCGTCATAAACGAATCAGAAGTTGGACTCTGATTCTGAAGGTGAAGATGTTGATGCTACGATCTTCAAACAGCTGGTTGGTTCTCTAAGGTATTTGTGTAATACCAGGCGTGATATATGTTATGCAGTTGGATTGGTTAGTAGGTTCATGAGTAAACCTAAGTGGGCCCATTACCAAGCTGCTGTCAGAATCTTGAGGTATGTCAAGGGAACTCTGAAGTATGGCATATTGTTTCCTTCTGGGAGAAAGGAAGAATCAGAGTTATTGAGATATTCTGATTCTGATTTGTGTGGAGACAGAGTTGATAGAAGGAGTACTTCTGGATGTCTGTTTATGTTTCTGGGAGGTCCTATTTCTTGGAGTTCCAAGAAGCAACCTATTGTTGCTCTATCAACCTGTGAAGCTGAGTACATCGCAGGCGCTGTAGGTGCATGTCAAGCTATGTGGCTTCTAAACTTATTAGAAGATCTGAAGATTAAAGTGAAGAAGCCTCTGAAGCTGATGATTGATAACAAGTCTGCAATCAATCTTGCCAAGAATCCGGTGTTACATGGAAGAAGCAACCATATTGAGACTAAGTATCATTTCTTGAGAAGCCAAGTCCAGAATGGAACATTAGAAGTTGTGCACTGCAGCACCCAAAAGCAGATGGCAGATGTTCTGACGAAGGCGATCAAGACAGATCAATTTCTGCTCTTGAGGGATGGAATTGGTGTTGTCAGCTTTTATTGAAGAATATGAATTAAGGGATGGTATTGAAGAGTAATTCAATATTAAGAAGATGAGCATCAGAAGTTCTGATGTGGGCTGATCTTCTGATGGTTACTCAGAAGATGTTGTGATCTTTTGATGGTTACTCAGAAGATGTTGTTGACCAGAAGATGTTATCTTCTAGGTCCCATTAGCTTAGTTGTTTATTAGTAAGGGTACTTTATTATTTGTTAGTTTTGTACTATGTGTACCTTTAGACTTGTTCGCTAAGTTTACTTTATTAGGGCTGATGTGGCAAGTTTTTCTTCTGTATAAATAGCCTTATAGTAGCTATCATTTATTCAGAACAACTTTATTCTCTCTCATTAATCTTTGCGCCGTTATTCTCTTTGTCATCGTCATCTTTATTCTTTGTGCACCAATAAATACCTAGCTAAGACTCTTGACTAAGAACAATAACTTAGAGTTGCTTCATAGCTTTCTCCAAAACAATACACCTCTTGCCTACAGGCTTCAAGGTGGACACTACTTCTCTTGCTTCACAACTTCGAGAAGGACATGGTGATCTTCCCACAAACCGAGAGATTCACCTTAACAAACCCTAGACTACTACATCTTGAGCCGTACCAAACTAGGTTACAAATCCTTATAATTATATCCTATACCTAACTGGATTTGGGCTTCTAAACACAACAAATATGCTGTTACAAATTAGCAGTAACTTCTGCTAAAAAAAAGGTCTCTAATTCCTTAGCTTCCAAGAATATCTCCTTATTTATAAACTATATAAAGCTGTATATACTTCAAATGTTTTGTTTGATTCTTCTAACCTTTTAAACATATAACGCCTTATATGATTGCATCATATCTCTGAATATATCTGTGATTGCTAAATCATAACAAATTTAACTCATCCACTTCAGTTCAGGAACGATGTCCAGTGCTATTATATAGGACATCTCATATGACATGTCATTCCAGATGTTGAGACATCTCAACACAACATGTCTTAACATGAAATAGGACTTCTTGCTCAACCAGTTTCTGTCAACAAGTTAATTCAGCCTATCTACTAAATCAGCTTTATTTGTTTTACTAAAATTAATGCCAATCCTAAAGCTAGAGAACTTACATACTGTTTCATGCATGTCATTGTTGGTGCAACTTTGTTGGTTCTCTTCTCATCTTAATTATTTTCGTCGGTTGATTTTCTCATCTCTAAGCTTTGCTAGTTCTCTTCCCATCTCTAACTATCCCTCCGCAACAGCAAACACGAAACGGTGATAAGTTTGGAGCTTACCTTTAAAATTGATGGTGAGAAAATCATGGAAATAAAGATGGTCTTTAGAAATTTTAGAATCATTATTGACAGATTGAGGGAGATGGTGAGACATGGAAAGAAAAAACAAAGAACTTAGGGTTCCATATTGGTGAGGGACCGGTTTGAACTTTGAGACGACGCATATTGTAAAAAATACTTAGATAGAGAGAACCTAACACTTGGAATCACACAATGAATCATAATTTTTTAATTAATTAAAAATTAAAAATAAAATTATCTCTCTCCTCCATTATCACAATTCACAACCACTATCTATGATTTCAATTAAAAATTAAATTAAATTTTAAATAAATAAATATAAATTCTCTCTCGTTTTATTAGTTATTTTATATCCATGCAAGTATTTCTCGGTCATATAATACAATGCCACATATAATGTCACATAAATTAAATAGCCTAATAGAGATAGGAGTCTAACTTGTAGGATCAATAAAAAAACTCTCTAGCATTTACAAATTAGTATTAATATTGAATATTTTCAAACAGTAGCATCGAACACCTTCATGAAATATTCAACAACTATATTACAGTAAGTTGAACACTGTTATTGATATAATATATATGTAAATAATATTTTAATAGTATGTACATAAAATGTAAAATAAAGAGAAAAATATATTATACTAAATTTATATTAATTGTGTTAAAAATTGTACCTCTGATTCAGAGTCTTGGCTATGTCACATATTATTGAAGTAGTTTTATAGACAAATAACACTAAAATCAAATATTTTCATTTGTAGAATGACATTCAAATGTGTTTGTGATCCAGCTTCAATTGTAGTCATTGTGTTCACATGGGAATCAAAAACCTTTATGTTGTTACTCAATGTATTTCTTTAAATAAAAAAAGAAAAGAAAAAAGATCTGTAGATGATCTGAACCATTCTACATAAAAAAACTTTGATGACTACTTTCTCTCCCCCTTTGAACCAAAACAAGACTTTCCATGTATCTAACCGCTCTACTGAATCATATTTTCCATAATCATGAATTTCCATTCTATTTTCTTTCTCAGACTCATACAATACCAACCTTTCATTTGTATCTATCCAAAGAAATCCATTGTTTCCATAGATTCCAACAAACTTTGAAATCATAGGCACAGGTCCAACACTGTATTGCTTGATCCAAGACTCTTCATCCCAATAATCCTTCATCATCCAAACATCATAACATTTCTCTATTCCTCTTACAGGATAAACTATGACACCAATAGTATCAGTTTCATGAAAAGGTACCAATGTTTTAAAACATTCAACTGAAGAATTAGAATTAGAATTAGAATACTCTAATTTAGGCACTTTTATCTTTCTAAATGATTCATCAACCATGTTACAGGCTAAAACAACATCTTCTATTCCGCAACCATACTTATCAACATAACCCCACCAATGACAACAATGGTTCATATAAGTATAAACCTGAGAACAAGAACTCGAAATTTCAATTGGAAGAGGGAGATCTTGAGCATCAAACTTTCTCCAAGAGTTGGAATTAAGACTGTATAACTCAGCATTCCAACACCCTTTTTGTCTTTCATCTGTTTTCCTCAACCAAAGGTCTTTTAAGAAAACAACTTTATAGTCATTATTCTTAGGATCAAAACCAAATCCAGCAAATTCAGTGAGAGAATAAGTTCCATATGAATCTGTTACATGGGATTCAGGCAAAGCCTTGAACTGTCTAAGAGAAAGGTTCATCATGAAATTTGGATGTCCTTCTAGAAAGTAAATACCATTACATGGACCCATTATTTCAGTCCAATATTTATGATCTGAAATATATTCATCCGGAAGGTTTACAAGAGAAGAAGAAACATGTTTATCAGGATCATTGAAATTCCAAGAAAGAAGAGAAATAAATGTTTCCACACCGGAAATAAAGGGTCTGTGTATAACCAAGAGCTTCTCCTCTTGATTTTGAGAGTAAATAAGTTTGTTGTAAAAAACATAGTAATTGTTAATAAAATAGGGATCGGTTATGAGATCGAACCATGATTTGCAAACGCACTTGCATTTCAACAATTCTCTTGCCGGTAACCTTGATAGGATGTTGGATAATAATTCTTGTGGCAAATGCTCTATCTTTGTATCCATCTTGCTTTTGGATGTTTGAAATCTTAACAAAGCTAATACGGATTTGGAAGACATAATTTTCTTCACCATGAATGTTAGAAGAAAGAAAAAAAAGCAAAACATAGACATGATTTTGGTATTATTAAATGGTAATTATTTAGCATTTGTCTAGGTGCTTGCAAATCATTTAGTTTTCAGATGGTTTTATAATCGTGAAGTCAGTGATATTGTGCTTGAATGTTTTGGTTTATTATATAATAAGTATTATATTTTGGCCGTCTTCAAAAAACATAAAAGTAATACAAGCATCATTGAGTTTAGTCATGTTATAGTCAATATAAATTTGTATAATTTAAAAATGAATACCATGTGCCAAGAATAAAGTTATTTTGTATTAAATTTTGAGATAAGATGGCAAATTTGAAATGTATTCCATCCTAGTAAATAGTTTCTTTTTTACGAGCAAACACATGGCAACTCTTGGGAGAGAGATAACAAATCAAACCGAAATACAAAAAGAAGTCAACAGAGTTGGTGTTTCGGGTCAACAGCGGTTAGGGTCAGTTTTGGAGGGCAATTCAGATATGTTAGGTATCAGATTCACCTTCACTACGTCAAAAATGAGTTTTACTAGCGCACCTTAGACAACACTTTCTTCCAAAAGCGCTGCTATAAGTTAAATAAAATATACAAAAACTATATACAAAAAAAAATAAAAGCGCTGCTAAAAGGTCTACTTTAGACAACTCTTTTTATAAGCGCTTCTAAAAGGCATATCTTAGACAACGCTTTTGAAAAGGCTGACCTTAGACAGCGCTTTTCCCAGAAGCGCTGTTTAAAGTCATGTAAATTTTTTAAAAAAATATTCTCAAAAGCGCTGCTAGAGGCCCATATTAGCCAGCGCTTTTCTCCAAAGCGCCGTCTTAGGAGAATTATATTGAAACTACTAAAAAATAGATTCTAATCCCAAACGAAAAACCCTTACTTTATATTCTCTATCGTTCTTCTTCTCTCTCAAACGAAAAACCCTAGAAATCGAACCCAACATCTTCTCAATCCATTTCAACAGCTATTCCATCAACATTACATCGTAAGTATCTTACTCAAAACCACTTTCTCATCGATTCCATCTCTACTTTTGTTCAACCTAAAATTTCATTTCATTTTCGCGACCTAACAGATTTGAAGGAAATAGCATCAATTATTAAAACTGGTTTAAACTCTAAGGAAGTTCGCAGAATTTCTCGTGTCGTACTCCTTACAATTGATTTCTTGCTCGTGATTCACGACTTCATAATTTTTCCAACTGAATTTGTTCGAGATTCCCTCCTTCACGCTTCAGATTTTGTGGTTTTTGTAGTGTTCATGATTAGCACCTTCACAAGACACAATTGAGGTATTCATCTTTCAGATTTCAAATTATATTTATGGGTTTAGGGTTTGTTGGGTATATTTTTTTGAACATTTTTTGTTTAGTTTTGATTTATGTTCATGAGCTTCTGGGATTGTGGCTAAATCTGTGTTTGATGAGTTTGTTAAATTGATTACTCTTTTATTGATATGGATTATTGTCTCTGATATAGATTAAATTTGTGTTTTACTAATTTCTGATATTGATATAGATTATTGTCTCTGATTATTTGATGTTTAACTGAAACCATTCAGACCGCCGTCACCAGCAAACCACCGCTCCTTGCCAGAAAATCGCCGCTCAGTTAACTATCGTAAACGTCGCCACAGGTAGTTCACTTAGTTAACTTCCTTTGTTTTATATTTTTATCGTAATCTAAGACTCTGTAATACCAACTAGTGAATTCAAAGACAACCTAAAAATGGTTCAATACTCATTACCACCATAACTCTACTTATTTCTATTCTATGTATATCACATTTTTCAGGAAGCTTTATTAAATTTCTTAAGACCATAGTGTTTTAATGAATTGATGCAATTGTATGTCATATTTGCTAGCAACAAAGATTTTACTTTTTTAAATTGAATTAGATTCCTTTACATAGGAATTCAATTCTTATTCTCATTTAGTTTTCTTAGTTCTTAAGCCTTGGTTTGGTTGTAGGACTTCTACCATTTCATCTTGGTTTGTTAAGTTTGATTCAACATTTCCTTCTCCGTTTCTTGGTATGTTTTCTTAACTCCCTTGCATTTTCAATGCTAGCAATATTGTTGAACAAATTATGTTGCTTTAATTTCAATTTTGTTTTCAAGTTTTGTGTGCACTATACCAAATTTGTCTTTTAGCAGCACCCCTACGAAAGCGCTTTTAGGAAAAAGCGCTGGTATAGGCTTCGCTAAAAACAAAATTAAAAAACGCGCTAAAAAAGCGCTCTTATAGGGGGGGTATGAAAGCGCTTTTAAAAAGCGCTCTGGTAGGGGGGGGGGTATGAGGGCGCTTTTCAAAAGCGCTCTGGTAGGGGGGGGGGGGTACGAAAGCGCTTTTCAAAAACG
Organism: Vicia villosa; assembly: GCF_029867415.1. Taxonomy (NCBI): domain Eukaryota; kingdom Viridiplantae; phylum Streptophyta; class Magnoliopsida; order Fabales; family Fabaceae; genus Vicia; species Vicia villosa. Next base: position 236,266 of record NW_026706141.1, read on the forward strand.
CTCTGGTAGGGGGGAGGAACGAAAGCGCTTTTCAAAAGCGCACTGGTAGGGGGGTTTAATGAGAGCGCTTTTTAGTCAAAAGCGCTGGTATAGACCAGGCTATGAGAGCGCTTTCCAGAAGCGCTTTAGTAGCCTTTATTAATAAAATTAAAACCAAAAACACGCTTCTACTGTTTCTCACTTTCTCTCTTTCGTTTTCTCTGCACGCGAAACAGAAACCCTCACCATCCTCCATCGCCCCTCCGTCCACCACCTTCGGTCCTCCGTCCACCACCTTCGGTCCTCCGTCCACCACCTTCGGTCCTCCGTCCACCACCATTGGTGCCGTCCACCACCATCGGTCCTCCGTCCAGAACCATCGGTGCCGTCCACCACCGCGAAGTTCTTCTCCGATTCTCACGACATCTTTCAATTTCGGTAATCTTCACAAACTTTGAATTGAGTTTTGATCATTGGATTTGCTTGTCGTTAGTTCTTGCGAATTTGTTTGAATTATATGTTTATTACTCGAGATGCAATAGATTTGTTATAATGGAAGTGTTCATAATCTTGCTTTTGTGCATACTAACTGTTTGTGGAATGGATTGAACCAAGTATGTATCAATACTTCCTTGCTTTATGAAAATGTATTGGAATTGCTTGCATCTCCCATAACTGAAAACAGAAGCAAATAAGTGCTTATTGGAATTGGAATTTGCTTGTCGTTAGTGCTCTAATTGTTTCACATGTAGAGATTAAGTAAGTGCTTATTGAGATAGGTGATTTTGTCTTGTTCTATTGCTACCATTTTCTTCTTGTCTTGTTCTATTGCTACCATTACCAAGGTTTTTTTCTCTCATCTTTCACAACTTGCTCAATTTACAAATTCTTGTTACTATATATGAATTTATGAAGAAACATTATTGGTATTTTTACGGTTTAATCAATGAAATTGTTTGTGTAAAAAATGAAAGACATGGTTGGGTATCTCCGAGAATCTTCCATCTATGGATAGTTATTCTTTTTTTGTTGCTTTTCAATTCAACTTGATTAGTTCTAGTGTATAGCTTGTGTGTAGACTTAGGAAATGAATGATATTCCAAAACACATTTTTATTTAATTTTAATTTTAATTATTTGTATAGTAAAATATATGGTATGCATTTTCATGTTTGTCTCTTTTATTTTTTATGATACATGCAAGAACTTATTAAGTACTTTTTTTATTTAATTTTTGTTTTAAGTTAAATTAATAAATAGCTAAACATATTTAAATAATTTTTGTAAAATCGAGTGTTTGTAGTTACTATAGCTAATTGATAATTGATTTCATATCATTTTAAATAATGGAGTTCTATATTGGGGTTTTTTTTGATATTGTGTTAGTAGTGGTGTATTTAACTGCATCGTGTGTGTGTTTAATTTTACAGTTACTTTGAAGTCTCTGGTTTCTACTTGTACAACGCCGATTCAAACCTACCCATCTCCCACATCAAGTCTATAACTCAGGTTACTATCCCTTTCTTCTTGCTTATAGTTTGTTATATTCTGCTTATAGTTTATTGTTTTTTGGTTCTATTTAATATCAATTTAGTGTCTCTCAACCAGTTATATATTCGTGTATATTTATATATATATTTACTTATTTGTGGGATTGATCTAAACATATGCTTTTATATATTTGTTAATTAGATCAATACAAGTGTTCCGAAGTCAACGGGACGCACACGTATCCCGAACTAAATCTAGCAACATTACTTGGATCCAAGTGCAGGTACATTATTTTTCACAATGTTGCTTATAATATATTTATGCTACTTGATAAAACAATGCACAACTATAGAATCTTATTTGTTTTTCTATGTAGTGTCCGCAACAGCGAAACAGTTACGATTGCGGATACTTTGTATTGAGGTTTATGAAAGTAATCCTTCAGGCAAATCAATTAGAGATTCCGCTCACGGTATGAATTTATAACTTAAGATAATTTCATATAATTTATTACATTTAACTAAATGTATCATTCATATTTTGTTTTTGTTTTGTAGTACCTTGACGAATTCCGTGCCGCTGGATACCCGAAACTTAAGTTGGAAGAAATAAAAGAGGATTTGTGTCATTTTTATATTAAGCGCTTTTTCATGTAGGATTTGTGTCGAATTGAAGTACTATAATATTATTGATGTTGTAATGATGTATATATATAATTTTGGATATTATAATGGTATTATATTAGTATATATATATATTGTCTTACTGATGGCTGAAATAATATCGTCGAAAATAAATTACAGGTCGAAAATATTACAGGCTGAAAACATATTACAGGTCGAAAATATTACAGGTCGACTGGGAGGATTAAATTACAGGCTGCACATTAAAATACCTCATTTAGCTACTAAAGCGCTTTTTAAAAAGCGCTCTTAAAGGCCCACATACTAAAGCGCTTCTTTTAAAAAGCGCTGCCAAAGATTAATAAAAAAGCAAAAAAAATAAATAAATAAGCAACATACTAAAGCGCTTTTGTAAAAGCGCTCTTATAGGGGGAGCTATCAGAGCGCTTTTTCTGGAAAAAGCGCTCTTAAAGCCCACCCTATAAGAGCGCTTTTCCAAAAACGCTTTAGTATGTTGCGTTTTATTTTTATTTTTTACTCTCACAGAGGGGGCCTATCACAGCGCTTTTCTGGAAAAAGCGCACTTAAAGGGGGGCCTACCAGAGCGCTTTTTCCTGAAAAGCACTCTTAAAGGGGGGCCTACAAGAGCGCTTTTTCCAGAAAAGCGCTCTTATAGGGGGGGCCTACCAGAGCGCTTTTAAAAACGCTTTCGTAGCCTATGCCAGCGCTGGCTTTGGCAGCGCTTTAAAGCGCTGTTAAAGGCCAAAAAAAGCGCTTTTAAAAGCCTTGCGCGTTGTAGTGGTGGTTAGATACTAAAGAATAGAAGTTTCATGTTGGTAAGTTACTACCTAATGTTTTTGACTAAAGAATATATATGTTGCTTTTTGCCTCTCATCATGATAGTATCTAATTATGGATCAATTGAGTTTTAAAACCTTATGATTAAAATTTATCCAAAGTTTTTCATCTCAACATTGCATGGTTTCTAGAAAAAACTAAACAAAACCTAGCAATCAAAATAGCCCTTAATAAAAATGATTTCCTATATAGTGATCAAAAAATGTATGAAGCAACAAGATTAAGGTGCAAGTCACGTACCTGTTATTCTTGGTTTGTTTCTTGTGAGAAAAACTAAGAAGAAAACTACATTATAAGTAGAGAAATAAAGTGGAAAACGTGTCTTCTGAATTATTTAATGACATGTGCAAAATCATATGGCACATTTTAATAAACAATTTGACTTTAGACAATAAGGCTGATTTTCCATTAGAGTGACTCAGATAAATCTTTGATCCCTTACACAACCACGAGGCCATTATTATTTATTGTTCAGGTTTCAGTTTCAGAGCCTTCACCCTACCACTGCACCTAATTAACAACCGTTTTCTTACCACTCAGAGTGCCATAAGTACTTCATTGATTGTGCGGATTAAGTTGTTCTTTTTATTTTGTCTAGTAGTGCTTCACTCTCTATATGTTTTCTTTTATTGGACTACTTTGGTTTAAAAATTAACTGATTATTTTTAAATATTTATACATAAGGCCTTTGCTTTCGACTCTAATTAGTTATTCTTTTGTTATATCTGCGTGACTAATTAGCGTTTTTGTTTAGTTTCCAATAATTTTATGCCGTGCCTTGGGACATTTATAGAAATGTCTGATATTCCGAAAGGAAACACTCGTTATGTACCTAAATATGACGAACTAATTGGTATGGAGGATTTTGATCAAGTTTTTCAACATGAGCAATTAGGCCTCGGTGTTATTATTACATACATAAGGTATACGCAACTTACTTTGTTTAATTAATTGAACAATTCATTTACTCACTTCAAATGTTAATGAGGTCTTTTATTTAAGGTTTTTGTATGAAAAATTGATGCGCCCGAGTGGATTGGATCAAAGATTCGCTTTCTTATCTCCCTCAAAGACCAACTTAGAGTTAATCATAAATAAACTAGATGAAGTCATGGCGTATGTACTCAAGCAGTTTATGACTGGCATAGATTCACAAAAGTTGTTCTTTTTACCGCTTAATACCGGCAACAGGTTAGATTTTCATATTTTAACATTGCGTAGAAAGTTTTCATCTCACGTTTATTTAATCTTACAGTGGGCATTGGTTGTTGGTCGCAATTAATCCTATCAGAGAAGTTGTATATTATCTGGATTCCTTACACAATGGTCCAAGTAAATATGAAGCTATGAAGAAGATGGTTGATACATAAGTTAGATTGTTCTAAATATTTGTGTATATTTATTTATTTATGTGAATTATTTTAAATATGCGTTTATGTTTTATTAGCATTATACAAGTTTTCCGAGCACAAAGAGGTAATCAAGTACCAAAGAGTAAATCCAACAACATTACATGGATTATAGTGGAGGTATATTAATTAATTACCACAATTTTGATTATATTAATATTGATGATACTTGATAAAACTAAGGTCTTATCCATATTTTCTTTTCATGTGTAGTGTCCTCGGCGGCGTAATGAAGTAGATTGCAGTTTTTACATGTTGAGGTTTATGAAAGAAATTCTTCTTATGGATCGAATAGATATTCCATCCAAGGTATGGATTTCTAACTTAGGAGTTATTTTAATATTTAACACATATTTCTCATATAATTAAATAGTTTTAACTTAAACATACTATGTTATATTATTATGTAGCACTTTGATGAATTCAAGCATGTTTATTACTCAAGTTCTCAGCTGGATAAACTTAAGGACGATTGGTGTAAATTCATGATTGCGTTGAAAGTTGTATAAGGTATATTGTAATCTTACTTTAATTAATGAGAACTTTTAGTATATTCAAGTATTGCAATTTTGTTGTTGTTTGTCAAGTGCTAAATTATATTTTGTTTGTATCATGGTATGAATTACGATATTTTGGTGTTGTTTCAGGTTATATGTGCAGATGTAGAAGAATAGTATATAATGCAAACAAAATGCGGCATATCTTTTGGTGTTGTTTTTTTGTAAAAGTATACGTACAAGAGTAATAGTATATATAAGTACATTGGTGCAAATGTATATGGTATATCTTTTGGTATTGTTTTTAATTGGATTGAAGTTTCAATTTGTGAAAATTTGGTGCATATAATCTGGTGCAAATTATGGTTAAAAACCTGGTGCAAATTGTGGTTAAAAACAGGTGCATATAAAATGTATAAAACAAACAGCTCTATTTTAAGTAATTTATATAAAAAAAATTGTATACTTTAGACAGCGCTTTACACTAAAAGCGCTGCCTAAAGAGGATTTTTTTAAAATTTTTAGGTTTAGGAAAACGCTGGCATAGGAGGTCTTTAGTAGCGCTTTCAAACTAAAAGCGCTGTCTTAATGGGGTCTTTAGCAGCGCTTTCACTTTAAAAAAAGCGCTGTCTAAAAGCGTTGCCTAAAGAGGTTTTTTAAAATTTTTGGGTTTATGAAAGCGCTGGTGTAGGGGGGTCTTTAGCAGCGCTTTCAAACTAAAAGCGCTGGCTTAAGGGGGCCTTTAGCAGCACTTTCAAAATAAAAGCGCTGGCTTAAGGGGGCCTTTAGCAGCGCTTTCACTTTAAAAAAAACGCTGTCTTTACCAAAGATGAAACCAAATAAAGAAGATGAAAACAATTAGAAAAGATGAAAAAACAATGAACACAAGTTGTTTTTATAGTGGGAAAATGGAATATGAAAGGTAAAAAACGTTTTTACTTTTGAGAATTTGAGAGGTTGGCGTGTCCGTTATTTGAAATAGTGTGTCGTATTTGTGTATGTTGCATTTTAATTTTTATTTTCCGTTGGACACTTCAAAAAGGTGTTTGATATGTGTCCGGTACAGGGACACGCCTACGGATTGACGCGTCGGAGCTTCATAGATGAGTGGTCTTTTGGACATGTTAAGTATCTGTTGGTTTCAATAGTTATAAATATGTGTATTCATCATTCTTATCTTCACATCCTTCAAAAGTTTAAAACTAGAGATAAATAGAATGGTATAAGAAATCTAGTCGTAATCTTAGAGAGCCAATGGTAAATTCTTAAACACTTTGGACTTATGTAATTCATATATAGAGACTTTGAGAGATCGAGATGTTGAGATATTGTTAAATTTATTGAGATATTAATGGCATTGGTATTATTAATATAATATCAAATATAATCTAATATAATAATATCAAATATAATCCAAGTTGTGTAAGTCTAAGTCCAATTAGGGTTGTATATAAATAGTTATAGGTTGTATCCTTATTTGTACCATTTAAGTAAATAATATAATCCTTATTTTCTTTATTATTCTCTCTTTCTCTCCTCACTAAAAGTGCCTCATGCACTAACAAATTGGTATCCAGAGCTTTCAGTTATTGTTCCAGGGAACGTGAATCAATTTCTGCAAAGATGAATGGTACTAATGACATTCCGAATTCTCTTCCAACTCTTGATGGCAAGAATTGGATCCGATGGAAGAAATAGATGTAATCCTTGTTTGGCTTCCATGAAACCTTAGAAGTGGTTACAGGTGGCGTACCTGTGTTGGTTGCAGATGCATCCGAAGCACATAAAACAACCCACAACGAAGTCAAGAAGAAATATTGCAAGGCTGCGTATTGCATTCAGACGGCGGTAAATTCAGTGAACTTCAACAGGATTTCTCATGCTGAATCGGCGAAGGAGGCATGGGATATTCTAGTGAAGTATTATGAAGGAGGTGAGAAAGTCAAGGTTGTCAAGTTTCATACCTTGCGTCGATAATATGAATTATTGTCGATGGGAGAAGACGAAAAGGTTGCAGAGTATGTGTCGAAGGTGCAGAAACTCGTCCATCTCATGAAGGGTTGTGGTGAAACCATAACTGATAAGATGATAGTTGAGAAGGTAATGCGTATGTTGACCTCTCACTTTGATCACTTTATCGTATCTATTCAAGAATCCAATAAAGTAGAAAACCTAAAATTGGGTTTAGGGTTTAGGGTTTAGGGAAATTCAAAGGAAATGATGGTAATAACAAATTCAAAGGAAAATTCAAAGGAAAATTCGACAAGAATCAGGGAAAGAAGCCTTGGTCGAACCCCCACAAGCAGCAGAATGAAGATAGGACTTCAAAATCCTCGAAAGGGGAGGAGGAAACTATCGAAAGGACAGAGAAGATAAAAAAGGTAAAGGTGTGCAGTGCTTTAAATGTGAAAAGTGGGGTCACATGTCCAAACATTATTGGTACAAGAAAGACAATGGATCGACAAAAGGCAAGGATGAAGGAGTGAACCTTGCACGCCAAGATTTAGATGATTCTGAAGGTGGTATGGTGGTTATGGCTGCAGTTGCAGATAACCATGTCGAATCCAAAATATGGTTTCTCGACTCAGACTGCTCGAATCACACGACAGGTCACAAGGTGTGGTTAGCAGATTTTGACGAGTTGAAGAAGAGAAAGGTAAAACTTGGTGATAACAGTTCGTTGCAAGCAGAAGGTATGAGTAACATAATTTACCAGCTAAGCAATGGAGCAAAAGCCATGATCAAAGATGTGCTTTATGAACCTGGAATGAAGTGCAACTTACTAATATTGGACAATTGGTCGAAAGAGATTTCTCAGTTGTCATGAAAGATGGAGTTTGTAAATTTTTTGACACCCAGAACAATTTGGTCTTAAAGTTTATGTTGTCGAAGAATAGGACATTTTAAACTATGATCAGTTCGACAGAAGTTCAATGTCTTAAAACTATTTTCGACCACAAGGATAGTTGGTTGTGGCAAGTTTTGGACATTTGAATTTTCGATCACTTAATCAAATGATCACTCAAGATATGGTTACTGGTATTCCAAGTCTTAAGATTCCCATCAAACTCTGTGAAGGATGTCTGGTCAGAAAGCTATCAAGAAATTATTTCGTTTTGACTATTCCGATGAGGTCATCTTGCATACTTGAAATGGTACATGCAGATGTATGTAGACCATTTGAAGAATATACTCTTGGTGGAAACAAATATTTTGTTCCGTTTGTTGATGAGTTTAGTCGAAAGTTATGGATTTATGGGATCAAACGAAAGGAAAAAGTACTCGCAATCTTTAAGAGGTTCAAGATACTTGTCGAAAACCAGAGTAGATAAAAGTTCTGCGAACAGATGGAGGTAGCAAATACACATATAAGGTGTTTAAAAATTTCTATGCAGAACATGGTGTTGATCATGAGGTAACTGCTCCTTATACGCCTCAACACAATGGAATTGCAAACAAAAGAAATAGAACCATATTGGATATGGAGAGATGCATGCTAAAGCAAAAGAATTTGCTAAAATATTTATGGGGTAAAGTTGTTTCGACAGAAGTTTATATCTTTAACAAGCTCCCTACTAAGATGCTGAAGAATAAGGTTCCTGAAGAAGTGTGGAGTGGAAAACGACCATTGGTAAGTCATCTGAAGGTGTTTGGCTGTATGTGTTACAAGCATGTTCCTGATGCAAGAAGAAGGAAGCTTGATGACAAGAGTGAACTTATGATTCTGGTAGGATATCACAAGACTGGTGCATACAGGTTATTCAATCTAATATATGAGAAGATTGTGTTAAGTCGAGATATTGTGATTGATGAAAATTCTGCCTGGAATTTGAATTCTAGTAATTCAGTTAGCAAGCCATTGTTGAGCTCTGACTTCGATGAAGAATCAGTTGAAGTCGAAGAAATTGCTGAAAATCCAGTTGAAGACGCAGTCGAGGTCGAAGTAGTTGCTAACATTCTCGACACAGTAGAAATCGAAGAGGATGTAGATGGCACAAGCTAAAGACCTCGAAGAACTAGAGTTCGTCCAACAGGACTTCAAGATTATGAAGTGATGGGTGATGATGAAGTCACACCAGATGGATAATTAATTCATTTTTCTTTACTTGCAGGTGTTGAACCAATCAACTATAGAAAAGCTTTGAAGATTAATTAGTGGAAGTTAGATATGATTGAAGAGTTACATGAAATCAAAAAGAAACAACACATGGGAGTTAGTCGAATTTCTAGCAAATACAAAGGCTATCGATGTGAAGTGGGTGTTCAAATTGAAACACAATGTTGATGGGTCGATATCAAGATATAAAGCAAGGCTAGTAGCTTGAGGGTTTCTTCAAACAGAAGGACTAGACTATTCTGAAGTATTTTCTCCAGTTGCAAGAATGGAGACTGTTCGACTAGTGGTAGCATTGGCATGCAACCAAGGTTGGTCGATATTTCATTTAGATTTAAAATCAGCATTTTTGAATGGTCCCTTAGAAGAAGAGGTCTATGTCACACAACCACCAGGGTTTGTGATTCAGAAGGAAGAGAGTAAAGTATATAAGTTGCCCAAAGCGCTCTATGGCCTCAAGAAGGCACCTAGGGCATGGAACAAGAAGCTCGACTCATACTTAGTCGAATTGAGATTTGTAACATTAAAATCTGAGTATGGTGTCTATGTTCAGGTGGTAGCACAAGATATAACTGTAGCGGGGAAAATTTGAGAACGAAGCCATTAGATTGACTCGACTCAATGTTTCGTTTGAAATTGCCACCGCGCTTTATTGTTTCCAAAGGAAAAGGGAAAAGAACGAAAAACCCAAAGTTTTGTTTTTAAAACAAGAAAGAGATCTCAGGTACGGGTGTTGATTATATGAGGGGAAGGTTTTAAGCATCCCTCATATCTGTGGTACTCCACAGGAACCTTTTTGAAAATCTGTGTCGTGTGTGCTAAAAAAGGGTTTGTTTTATTTTTAAAATAAGCTCGACAAGACATTAAGTCTTGTGCCTACATACCTCCTCTGTGCAATGGAGAAGTCAGAGCTAATGTAGTTCTGCTTAAAGGCAAAAGAGTTTTAAAAACGAATAAACACTTTATTGTCGTCGGAGAGAAATACTCAGCCATTGATCCTGATCATGAGAACAAACGAGTTCTTTGCATCGCAAATGAAAGAAGGGCTCCAACTTGGATAAAATCAACGAGTATGCCACTAGCTCTCTCACGCGGAAAAGATCTCATTATATCAATCAATTTCAAAATCGTGGGGTATAACCACTCGTTTCAACAATTAATCGTGTCTAAACTTTTGAAGAAAAGCCACTAAGGGCAAAAGATATTTTTAAGAAAAGGTTTTGAAAAGATTGCAAACATAAGAAGGTTTTGTAAAAAGGGAGAAGATTTTGAAAATTAAAGAAGAGGAGGAGATGAAGAGGCTATCCTAATGCGTAAAATAAAAGCTAAGGAAAGAAACGGTCTAACCGAAAAAGAAGCCAACACTTGACATTATGAGTCAAGGTAGATTTCCCATCCTTTGGACTATCAATACCAAACAGTACCACTTGGGGATCCAGATGAATTTATTATCTTAGCACCACTTTACATTAAGCACATTAAAATTCTGACGAAAATCGGGCAGAGTAACGGCTGTTTTCGGGTAAAATCCTTATATCAATGTCTTGGAATTAACCATCAAGGGCTTTCAAGGAAATACCTTCATACACAAACAGCCGACAATCCAATGCCAGACAGACAAAATAACAGCAGAGTAACAACAATATAAGGGTCCAGAGGTCCTAAGTCCATAAGTCCGAATCTCCAAAATGCTCAGGATAGTAACCAATAGTCCGAAAGAGAGCCTTATGTGTTTTTTTTAGATTTTTGTTGATTATTAGTGTCTTAGCATAAAAGTAAAGTATGGTCCAAGTGGGCAAAAAGAAAATAGCGGAAACATAAACATATGTCCAAATGGACAAAGAGAAAATAGCGGATTATAAATGTCCAAATGGACAAAGAGAAAATAGCGGAATATAAATGGCCAAATGGACAAAGAGAAAATAGCGGAATGTAAATATGATGAAATGATAAAGTAAAGCATAAAGCAAAATATAAAGAGCAATATAATAAATTGCGGAAATTAAAGTCAATTGTTAGATGTTAAAGATAACCATCTTGAAACTTGTCAAGTATGTTATCAAAGTTAGTAATTAAGATCGATGGTGAGTGAAGGATGTTCTTGGATTTAAATTCAATTGAAATTTATCAGAAGCTTGATAAATTCATAGCGACTACACGATAAAACTCCATAAGTCTTAAATCAACCGCATACAATTCTCTTCCATATTTGATCTTTTTATGATTCGGGACACGAAATATTGCGCTATGTTAAGCAGATTGCCAAGTGATTTATGTAGAAATCACCCTACAACGAGGCCGGTCAAAACTTTATGTGCTAATCCATGCGAGAAGAACGATATGTAGATCGCTTTCCGAAAGCAATACCGCACGAAAAGAAAAAAAGGGAGCGATCTCGTCTTTACCAAGAATCCATAAGAATTCTCAAGGCATTAAGACTTTCATCGATCAAAATAAAAAGAAGTAAAAGATGGAACCACATTCAAAAGCTCCTTTCATCCATAATTTCAATCACTTAATATTGCGGATTTGGATTCTCATCCTATCGACGCCCTAAGTCCATTGAAATTAGAGAGAAATTAGGCCTCTAACTTGTGATTCAAAGAAAATATCAAAAGAATGGAGTAGAAGATGAGTTAAAACCAAAAACAAGTTAAAAAAGGCCAAAAACACATTCTGCTCAGATGTAAATCGATTTGCACAGAGTGTAAATCGATTTACATAACTCTGTTTTCAAATCTGCGCAGTTTTTCAGTTGTGTAAATCGATTTGCACCAGATGTAAATCGATTTGCACAACACAGTTTTTCAAAAAAACAGCAAATCAAGAGAAGAAAACTTGTTTAAACATAAAACCAAACACCTTGTGATCTTGGATCAATTTGTGCACGAAAATGTATCAAGTAAGAAAGCAAAACTCATCAATGTAGCACCAAAGGTGCACCAAACATAAACAACAATGGATCACATCATGAATTATGGAAAGGATATAGAATTTTACCAAATCTTTCACAAACTTTGAATCTTCTTCAAGAACACACAACCACAAGCCTTGATCTCTCACAATTGATGAAGAAAGTAATGTTTATGTTAAGGTTTAGCTCTAAATTAGCGAGGTTCAAGATGTAACTCACTAATTTTTGTGGAAGAAATGAGAGCTTTGAGTGAGGGGTTTGGAAGAGGTGAGGAGAGAAAGAGCAAGAGTTTTCTTGGCTATCAAAGCTTGAAAAATAAGGAGGGGAATGCCTCACTTTATAGCACTTAGGCTTGGGAAATTTTGTGGCTTGGAGTTAGGATTGGAAAATAGAATTAGGCTTGGGAAATGGTTTTGGAGCCAAAAAAGAGATCCAATGGTCTTGATGCAATCACATGAGAGTTTATGATTAAATGATGTAGATAATCAAATGTAAGAACTAAGTCATGCTTCCCATGCTTGCAAATGATGTCAACACTTTCAAAAGCTGAATTTTGCTTTCATTTTTCCAAATTCGCACTGGTGCAATCGATTTGCACCTTATGCAAATCTATTTACATTGCTGAAAAAGGCAAAATCTGGGGTAAAAACAGTTATGCAAATCGATTGTTGTCTTATGCAAATCGATTTTCACTGATGGCAGAAGCAAATCTGGTGCAGAATCAGTTGTGTAAATCGATTTACACCTTATGCAAATCGATTTGCACAGTGAAAATGTTGAAAAATGCTCCTTTGATGGATATTTTGACTTGGTACCTACAAAACACAAACATACAAAAGCACAAGGCAATATTTTTGGTATTTTGGTTAATAAAACAATATATACAAGACTAAAACATGGATGCTCGATGATTCCCTTGCAAATGAATTGAGCACAACATTACAAGTAGAACTCTAAGTTAAAACTTCTTGATTGATGATTGGAATGCAAATAATGTGTGATCTTAAGGTAAAAAATTGGGGTATGACAATAACAATCATCTGCTTGGATGTTGATGACTTGTTAGTAACTGGAAATATCTTGAAGAACTTGTCGAAGTTCAAAGAGCTGATGATGAAAGAATTTGAAATGTCAGATCTGGGAAAATTGTCTTATTTCCTAGGTATGGAATTTTAAGTGTCGAACCAAGGTTTGGTGATACATCAAAGGAAGTATATCAAATAGATTCTCAAGAGATTCGGAATGGAAGATTCGAATCCTGCCTCTTCACCCGTCAAACCAAATGTGAAGTTAGAGAAGCATGGAGAGGAAGACAAAGTTGATGCAACTTTGTTCAAACAAATTATTGGATCTCTGAGGTATGTGTGCAACAGTCGACCTGATATAGGTTTTGTTGTCAGATTAGTATGCAAATATATGAGTGGACCAAGGGTGTCACATATGAAGGCTACAAGAAGAATCCTGGGATATTTGAAAGGATCAATAACTATGGAATACTATTTCGATAAGACTCTGAAGGAAAAGAAGCAATATTAATTTTTTTTCAGATGTTGATTGGTGTGGAGATAAGGAAGATGGAAGATGCACAACTGGGTATTTCTTTCAAGTATTTGGTGCCCCAATCTCATGGTGTTCGGAGAAGCAACATGTGGTGGCATTGTCTTCATGTGAAGCTGAATATATAACAAGATCCTATGTTGCGTATCAAGCAATTTGAATCAGAAGTTTACTTGAAGAAATGGAATTCGAAGTGAAGAAACCGTTTGTGTTGCAAATTGACAACATGCCCGCCATAAATCTAGCGAAGAATCCAATTCTGCATGGAGGGAGTAAGCATATCAAAACTAGATTTCACTTCTGAAGGGAGAAGGTGAATCTAGGTGAACTTGAAGTTAGGCATTGCTCAAGTGAAGCACAGTTGACCGACATTTTCACCAAAGGATTGAATATCGACAGATTCCTGAATTTGAGAAAGAAATTAGGAATAGTTCAGTTCGACTATGACTAGAGTTGTTCGACAACTTGGATTATAAGGGATGTGTTGAGATATTGTTAGATTTGTTGAGATATTAGTGGGATTGATATATTAATATAATGTCAAATATAATATAATCTAATAATATCAAATATAATCCAAGTTATATAAGTTCAAGCCTAATTAGGGTTGTATATAAATAGTCATAGGTTGTATCCTTATTTGTAAAATTTAAGTGAATAATATAATCCTTATTTCCTTTATTATTCTCTCTTTCTCTCCCCACTAAAAGTGCCTCACGCACTAACACAAGAAACACTTAGGTTCAAATAAGGTTTGTTCTAACTTGAGGACTACTTTCTGTTGGAGCACGAGGTTAAAGATGAAGATGATGGAAGAGAGAGAAAAGAGAGTTAATTGTATCTAAATATTTACTCAATTGAAAAAACGGTTACAATGAATAATTCTACATTACTCTCATTACAAAGCAAAAAGCAATATATACTAAATCCATATTGGGCCAAACTAATCATAGTCCAACACAAGGCCTAAAATAAATTAACAGCAAATACTCTAAATGTGCAATTACACTTCAATACCATCCCTTAATTCACATTCAGAGATAGAATCGACAACACTAATTTCATTTCTCAAATTGATAAAGTATTCAGTCTTGATGGCTTTTGTTAGCACATATACAATTTTCTTCTGAGTGCTACACTGCATGTAACACTCCTTTTCTAACCCCAAATAATTTAGCACAAAAACAGAGTAAGATAACATGCATACAACAAAGGGTGCCACATGTCATTTCCAACAATAATGAAAACTGAAAAAACATACATAACATACACCAGATCATTATTATAACACATATTCAAACTTGATGTTTCTTCAAATATGCATATCACATCAAAATACTTCTTTCTCAAAATAATTTCAATGATTATATCTCATATTATAATGATCTACCGACATAATGACATTATCACCTCACTAATAAGTCATAAGAATCCAAAACATCGGGCACAAAGGCCACTCAACATATTATCTCCAAATACAATACCAAATAAGAGAATATTGTCGCGGGGAAAAATCGTATGTCTTTTTTCGGGATGAGACACCTGATGCCTTCTTTGGGCTCGAGTGCTCAAAAAATGATTTTTCTTTTGTACGGACCAAACTTTTTATTATTTCCAAAGGAGGAAAAGGAAAAAAGCTGCAATAACCTAAAAGTGGGGGGAGAGATCTTTGGGTAAGAGGGTTGGTTATACGAAGGGAAGGTATTAGCACCCAACGTATCTATAGTACTCTATAGGTTTCTTTATTTTGTTTTTCATCCTTTGTGGTGGAGGTTCTTGTGAAATAGGTGGGACCTAAGGTGTTTGTTTGATTATGCTCGCAAATATCATCGCGATCCTCTGCATACATATCCCTTAGAGGGAATCTGAGCATCTGTAGCTCGGGGTCTACGGGTGCTAAGGTTTGAATGGTTTTTTTTGTTTTGTTTTGCTCACCAAGGATCGACCTTGTGCCTACGTATTCTCAAAGGGATGTTGAGAAAGTCAGAGCAATCGTAGTTCCCACTTATGCTAGTGGAAGCAAAGGAAAAGAGACAAATGTCATCTTAATGTTCGATGTATCTAATCTATATCATCACATACATCTGTTTGATTTTTGTTTGAAAATCTTTTCATTATAAGCCCTGGGCCATGCCACTTATGGCGCTTAGAATGATAAAGATGTTTTTGTTTGTTTAACCAGCCTTGTGGCAAAAACTTTCAATGAAGTCAGCCTTGTGACAAAAAGTTTTGATTAATCAGCCAGCCTTGTGGCAAAAGTTTCAATGAAGTCAGCCTTGTGACAAAAACTTTGATTAATCATCCAGTACGGTGGTAAAACGGTTTGATTGATTAGCCAGCCTTGTGGCAAAAAAGAGTTTGATTTTGATTGATTGATTGTTTGTGATGATATAGAAGAGATACTCCTATCATAGAGATGAAAAATGTCTAATCTTCTAGGGTATTTTGATTTGGATATTGGGGATGCTTATAAGAAGCCCGTGGGTCCTTGTACGAAGCCCAAGAGGAGGCTATCCGAGGGTCCTTGCATTGTAAGCCCAAGAGGAGGCTATGGGAGGGACAATCCAGGGTCCTTGCATTGTAAGCCCAAGAGGAGGCTATGGGAGGGTCACTCGTTTGTACAAAGCCCAAGGGGAGGCATGGTATAGTTGGTTTGAGCTCTTAGATCGATTTCACCGGGAAACCATACTCTATGTCCTAACCTAAACTAGGGAGATTCTTTGCACGAAGCCCAATAGGAGGCTATGGGGAACCTAGTATTGTACTAAGTTGAATGAGCATATATAACACAATCACAAGTATGAACAAGTACGAACAAGTATGAACAAGTACATGAACAGATATGAACAGTTATACATATATGACAAAATGTGTGTATATAATGGAGTTTATGAAGGAAATATACCTGTAAGCATGACCCATTTGTATACACGGGGCTCGGGACTCATACTCGGGGAGAGGCCCATTGAGTTTATTCAAAGCTATGTAAATAGGTATTTACAAGAGGCTCGGGACTTATACCTACATGGAGGCCCATGGTATTTTTGGGAAGATTTAAAGAAAACCTTCATTTTTTGATTTGTTAAAAAACAAACTGATCGAGATATGTACAAAAAGGTGTGTGCACAATGAAATACCTAATTTCATGTACAGGAATGGGACTTATACCTATGTGGAGGCCCATGTTTTATTTTACAAAAACATGGTTGATTGTTTTATTTACAGACACGTCGTTTGTTGTTTAAAAAAACTGTTTGAAAAGTTTGTTTTGAAAGAAGTTTTCTGTACAAAGAAAAACTGTATAAAGAAAAAGGAGTGGGTCTTATACTCTCTAATATTCGAGAGGCCCCACATCGCTTTGAAAATGAGTTGATCAATTAAAAGATTTAATCAAATAGTTTCAAAAAGAAATGGTTTATCGTTTTTGAAAAGAATCGCGATCGCTTGGTTTAAAAATGGTTTGAATTTGACAAAAGTCAACTTAATTAAGTTAAAATCAAATTTTAATGCTTAATTAAGACCTAAGTGATTAGGGTTTGATCACAAAAATATTTACAAGAGATTAGGTTTGAAAATTAAGTGAAAAACAATATTTAAAGTATTTAAAAACACTTAAAAATGTATCATTTTAAACCTAATTAAAAGCATATTAAATAAATCCTTTTTTGTGATTTTTTTTGATATTGTCAAAATATGTATATTAAATATGAGGTGTGTAAAAAATGAAATAAAAATGAGTTAATTTGATTGGTCAATGAATTAATTAAAGTTGTGTGTAAAAAATGAAAGAAAATAGTGATAAAAAAAATGTTTTGGCCCCCATGAGTGTTGAACTCGCGCCCTCTCTCTCACAACTCAAAAACTTAACCAACCAGACCACGCGCGTGGTCTGTTAATCTCTTGCAATGAATTGAATATATTTTGAATCAAGTTCCTAAGTTCAGTTTCAAAATTTGGCGCCAAGAACACAATCCCCAAATTGAATTTGAAAATTCTGAAAACTGAATTGTTTGGATCAAGTGAATAGCCTAACTTGCTCGATTTTTCATAAGGAACACGATGATATCATTTAATTGCATTTATTTTAACTCTAAGGCTATCAATTTTCTGATGAACACGAAGAACCCTAATTCTGAGTTTCAATCTGAAATCGTGTGTGGGCATGATAAGTTGCAATTGATTGAGGGTTAATGATCCATACATATGCAGAAACATGATGGTAAACCAGTTTTTTATTTATGATGCATGTATGATAGAGTTTGAAGTTCAAGTGACTTACCTTCAAAAACGGCCAAACTGGAAATCGAATTCTGCAAATGAGGGCTCCCAAATGTTGTTTCTTGATCTGAACACCTTCAATGAACCTTATGAAACATGTTTGAATGCTTGGAACTGTTTGGATTAATCTGTGTAAAGCTATGGAACCCGATCTGCAGTATGGCTCAAGTGAGAATCATGCTATGTGATTTTGGAGTTACAGGTCATGGATGATGGTTGGAACAGCTCATATATGGTATATAGGATGTGTTTGGATGATTAGCTTAGACAGAAATGAGCTTGGGTGAGATTTGGCATGATAAGGCTCAATATGTGTTCATATGGAAGTGAGGTAGTGATTTTGAGTTCTTGGTGTTTTTGGGGTGTATGGATGGATCAAACAACTTCCAAATGATGTTTATGAGTTGTGGGAAGCATCATTTTGCTCAGAACTTCAAAGGTTTAGAGGTTGAGCATTTTACCTCTTTGAAACTTAAGAAACTTGCAATTCAAGAAAGAAGAGAGAAAACCTATAATTGTGAGGTTTTGGTGTGAATTGAAGAGTGATTTGCACCTCTATTTATAGGCCAAGAGTTCTGAACTCAGACCTTTGCAAGTTGATCAAGAATTGGTGATTTGCCTTAAGAGATAAAATGGAATCTTTCACATTAAATGCAAAATGGTTAAAGTGACCAAACCATGGTTAAAACTCAAGCTTCTTATCCTCTTCCATTCTGATCCCAAATCAGAAAAATATCTCCAATTATTGCCTCTATGCATCATTATTTGGATCATTTGGCAAATTGGCTCATAACTTAGTGAAAATGGCATGAAATTTCAAGTGAAAAGTTCACTAATGTCAAAATTCAAAACCATAGCTACACTCCATATTTTTTCATGCTCTTGGACATTTTGGAAAGCTCATATTACACACTTCAAAACCCTAGTTGAAAGTTTCTTCAAGATCTTTAAGGAAGTGGGTGAAAAAGATCCATGAACTTTGAAGAAAATGAAGTTTTAAGTGAAATTTCCATAAAGTTCCAACTTTGAAGCTCCATATCTCTTAAATGGTTGATCTTATGGAAAAAAATTATATGTGTCAAAGTTGTTTATTGGATCAAATTCTACAACTTTCATGTTGGAAGTTTTTTTCAGTTTGTAGGTGAAATTTTGAGTTATTCCCTTCCAAAGTTTGGAAAAAACCATGAAAAACACTTAGAAATTTTTCTAAGTATGGAAAGTCAAACTTTTGACTTTTTGATTCTTGATTGATTTTCTTGATTTTTCTTGATCAAATGACTTCATATATCATATATTGATGATTCAAAACTTCAAAAGTCATGGTTGACCAAAATTCTCCAAAAGTCAATGATTATCTTGTACAGTTGACTTTTTCAGACGAATCGCGTTTCTGGAGATTTCAAATGAAACAGGCTATCCTCACCAAATGAATGGTATGAATGGATCATATTGAAGCATTAGAGGATATTGAGCCATGGTTTGAGTTGTGGCACCATGTCCTGATTAAAAAGTCAGTTGTTCAGTGAATTAGGTCAAAAACCCTAATTGTCGATCTGATGAAATTGATGGCTGTGTATCTTGAATTGAGATGCAATTTCCATTGTATGTTGTCATAGGGATTATTTGAAGATGATTGAAACCTTTGATTGACTTCCTGGGGATTTTTAGGGTTTCCCAAATGTGATCCCTGATTTTGGTCCCTGATAGTTCAAAACCCTAATCTGATGTTTTGCAATTTCACTGTTGATCATTCCTTGTGTAAGAGATGTTCTGAGCCAATGGATTAGGTCAAAATGATGCACTTGGGGTCTTGATATCATGTCCCAAGTCATTATGTCAAATCCTCAGTAAAAGTCAGGAGTATGCTATCTTCAGTCAAAACCCCAATCTGATTGATTCAGAGCCTATGAGCTTGTTGAAATGAATCTCTGAGGACCAAATGTTGATTGTTGATGAAGATGATTCATTTGAGATGAAAGGAGAACAAAACCCTAATTGATTGTTACTTGTACTGATGAGTAATTTCCTGATTAAATCCTGCTGAGTCACAAGTAACAAACACAAGCTATGCAATTTGTTAGAGATGCAAATGATGCATATGTAATGATATGAGGTGGTATCTTAGGTCAAAAATTGGGGTATGACAAATATAACAATATCTCATAATAACAAACATGAGTTCGAATACCCCCTCCCCCCATGTTACTTGACAAGAGCATCGACTCACTACTTAAATAAACGGAATAACCAACCAAGCTCCTTGGCTAATCCTTATGCAAAGCACCACTATTCTTCAGTACCTGAGCGATGTCACATAGATCATCATTCCAACAGAAGGGAGATAATTGATATCATTATAAATATATATAATATAAATAATGAATACAACATATTAGTATCCAACGAATTCACCACGTTTCATAATGATAATGAATTATACAATTATCAACGTTATAACATCAATTTAAAAATTACCAGTTATCACATGGCACGCATCAAAATCAAGCATCATATAACAATAAATGTGACTCCAATGCAATTTAATGCAACTCATGCATGTGGTACCATCGTGAACATCAAGCTCACCTTGCTCTCTATTCATTTCTAAAATCAGAGCCACGGTTCTGACCCACACTAGGATCAAAGCCAAAATATGAACATATAGTCCACCGCCTCCGTTTCCACACTAGGATCAAAGCTACAATCAGGGTACAATCTCCCCATGAATGCATGTGCAACATGACCAACAATATATGCAATCAAAATTATCACACAACCTCAATCATCCAAGCATGTCACAATAATCTGAGCACATCGAATTATCCACCAATTGCACAACATACATTCATCATGTAAACAACATCAACAATGCACTCAAATAACATTAAACATTTACAAATATTATGAATAACATATAACATTCCATATCAACACATGTTATGCACATCTTATCAATTCATGACATGCGTATACATAAAGACATGTCATTTTCACAACCACACGAGGATTAAACTATCCAATGCCAACAAACCTAGTTCTATCATAAAGTTTATTGCATAAGCTTCCTAATGCTTTGAACGGCATATAAAACGGAGTTACGATTCAAAAGTTATGGTCTTTAAAAAAATTGTCAAAATTGGATAACTCGCGGGACTGTTCAGGTTGACCTATGAGTCGACTCATACCGAGCCTTCCAATAAGCGATGCATTGACTCATAGCCTGCAGCCGTCGACTGCTCGTTCAAATTCAAGGATTCCTTGCCTTCGCGGGTCTACTTAGGTTTACCCTCCCCCTCTGCATAGGTAGACTCATACTATTTGAAAACCCCAAAATCACCATTTTCCTTCCCTATTTCTCTCATACAACCACCATTAACCACTATACATTCCATGTATCAGTTGAAAACTAATACCTTATCAATTGATCAAACAACATACAATTAATATCATGAAAACAAGATTCAAAACACCAATTAAGGGATTTCATTTCAAAATCTATGCATTCAAAACCAAGAAATTAAAATACACATTCCTAAATCATGTATTCTACCCGGTGAATGCATCATATACACCCATAATAACATGAAATCCCATCCTTACCTTGAGTGTAGATCTATTTCTAGGGTTGTCTCTTTCTCCTCTTTTCTCCTATTCTCTTCTTCTCTTCTTTTGTTTTTCACAAAATGATTCTCTAACTTATCTTTCCTTACTAACTAGTGTTTTAGTTATTGGGCTTACTAATACACACCCCCTTATTACTTCTATTTCTAATAATTAGACCCAATAACTTATTTCTATCATTATACCCAATAACCCAAATAACACATAATCACACATTTTAATTAATTACTATGCCACATAATAATTAAGTAAATAAATAAAATAATAAAATAGCTAATAAATAAAAATTGTGATGTTACAGTGCACAAATTCTAGCACTCCATTATGGACTTGATTCCTCGGAAAATGAAACTGTGTATTTTTGCTTCTCCCATGAAACACTGGATTCTTAGTAAGGAATATGACAGATTTGTTGACAATCAAAAACTTCATAGGCTTGCTCACCTTGATCTTCAGATCCTGCAACAAATTCATCAATCAAATAGCTTGACACACAAATAAAACACTTACAATGTATCCAACTTCACAAGTTAACAATGCAACCACTGGTTGCTTCTTGGAGAACAAAGAAATTGAGCACCAAAAGTAATTCTTCTGTCAACTCTATCACCACACCAGTCAGAGTCTGAATATCAAATCAACTCTGTGTGAGATTTAGCACCAGAAGGCAACGAAACTCCAAACTTCAGAGTCCCTTTAATATACCTTATTATCCTAATAGCAGCTTGGTAATGTAACCATTTTGGTTTATTTATAAACCTAATCACTTTGGTTTTAACTCCAATTTTTTAGAAGTTCAAGTTCATACTTCAGCTGATGCAAAATGATACCCTTCTCAGAGTACAAAACCTCCATTCCTAGAAAATATACCAACTCTCCTAGGTCATTCATCTCAAATCCATTCATCAGCAACTTCTTGAAACTTGACTATCTCATTAGAAAATCTCCATGTTAGCAATATATTATCAACATAAAGAAACACCAGAATCATATTTCCTTTAGAAGTACGTTGAACATAAACTCTGTATTCCATCTCAAATTTTTGAAATAACTTCTTCTTGAAAAACGAATCAATCTTCAAATTCCAAGCTTTGGGAGCTTGCTTCAATCCATATAATGCTTTATGCAACTTGTACACCATTCCTCCCTGGTTCTTTTTCATAAATATAGGAGGTTGTGACATATAAACTTCTTCTTGTAAATGACCATTCAGAAATGCATATTGAACATTGAGATATATCATAGGCTAATTCCTATTAGCAGCTATAGAAATCACCACATAGGCTAGTAAATATTCCGTGAATATCCTGAACCAGTTAAAACTAAAGTAAATCCAAGTATACATTTGTAAATAAACAACTGCATCCAAAATGTAAACTATAACAGACCAGATGTCATATACTTCTGGTTAAGACATCGTATTCGACATGTTGAGTTTCCAAGTTGAAACATTGAAACATCTTTTTCAACGTGTTGCTGCCAATTAATTTTTATTAAAATTCATGCCAATCATAGTTTCAGAGAAATAACGGTGATTAACATAGATCCTGAACTAATCATTGTGGCATATGAGCACGTCGAAAGAGATAACTCTAGTCCTAGAGATGATGGACCTAAGGTAATTTTAACCCTCAATTTGCTTTTTATTTGTAATGCTTTACACATAACTAATAACATATATGTCATACCCCAATTTTTGACCTAAGATACCACCTCATATCATTTACATATGCATCATTTGCATCTCTAACAAATTGCATAGCTTGTGTTTGTTACTTGTGACTCAGCAGGATTTAAACAAGAAATCACTCATCAGTACAAGCAACAATCAATTAGGGTTTTGTTCTCCCTTCCTCTCAAAGGAATCATCTTCATCAACAATCAACATTTGATCCTCAGAGATTCATTTCAACAAGCTCAAAGACTTTGAATCAACCAGATTAGGGTTTTGACTGAAGTTAGCATACTCCTAATTTTTGCTCAGGATTTGACCTAATGACTTGGGACATGACCTCAAGACCACAAGTGCATCATTTTGACCTAATCCATTGGCTCAAGACATCTCATACACAAGGATTGATCAATAGTGAAATTTCAAATCATTAGACTAGGGTTTTGAACTATCAGGGACTGAAATCAGGGATCACATTTGGGAAACCCTAAAAATCCCCAGGGAGTCAATCAAAGGTTTTAATCATCCTCAAATAATCCCTATGACAAAATCCAATGGAAATTGCATCTCAATTCAAGATCCACAGTCATCAATTTCATCAGGTCGACAATTAGGGTTTTTGACCTAATTCACTGGACAACTGACTTTTTAATCAGGACATGGTGCCACAACTCAAACCATGGCTCAATATCCTCTAATGCTTCAATGTGATCCATTCATACCATTCATTTGGTGAGGATAGCCTGTTTCATTTGAAATCTCCAGAAACGCGATTCGTCTGAAAAAGTCAACTGTACAAGATCACCATTGACTTTTGGGGAATTTTGGTCAACCATGACTTTTGAAGTTTTGAATCATCAATATATGATATATGAAGTCATTTGATCAAGAAAAATCAAGAAAATCAATCAAGAATCAAAAAGTCAAAGTTTGACTTTCATACTTAGAAAATTTTTTCTAAGTGTTTTTCATGGTTTTTTCCAAACTTTGGAAGGGAATTTCTCAAAATTTCACCTACAAACTGAAAAAAACTTCCAACATGAAAGTTGTAGATTTTGATCCAATAAACAACTTTGACACATATAAATTTTTTCCATAAGATCAACCATTTAAGAGATATGGAGCTTCAAAGTTGGCATCTTTGGAAACTTTCACTTGAAACTTCATTTTTCTCAAAGTTCATGGATCTTTTTCACCCATTTCCTTAAGGGTCTTGAAGAAACTTTCAACTAGGGTTTTGAAGTATGTAACATGAGCTTTCCAAAATGTCCAAGAGCATGAAAAAATATGGAGTGTAGCTATGGTTTTGATTTTTGCAATTAGAAGCCATTATGCATGAAATTACAAGCCATTTTCACTAAGTTCAAATACTATATGGCCTATAATTCAAGTGATGACACACCAAAGCAATGATTGAATGATATTTTCTGATTTGAGATCAGAATGGAAAGAGATAAGAAGCTTAGAGAAATAACCATGGTTAAGTCACTTTAACCATTTTGCATTAAATGGTAAGATTCCTTTCTATCTCCAAATGCCAAATCATCACTTCTTGAAGCAAGTTGCAAAGCTCTGAGTTCAGACACTTTGGCCTATAAATAGAGGTCATTTCCACTCTTCAATTCACACCAAAACCTCACAAGGCATAGATTTTCTCTTTCTTTCTTGAATTACAAGTTTCATAGTTTTCAAAGAGGTAGAAAACTCAACCTCTAAACCTTGCAAGTTCTGAGCAAAGTGATGCTTCTCACAAGCCACAAACATCATATGGGATGTGTTTGATCCATCCATACACCCCAAAAACACCTAAAACTCAAAATCACTACCTCACTTCTCAAATATGCATAACCTAAGTCTTATCATGCCAAAATCAATTCCAGGCCATATCTGTCCAAGTTAACACTTCTAACACCATCCATATACTTCATATGAACTGTCCCAACCATCATCCATGATCTGAAACACCTCCATCATCAAATTCGATTCACTCTCCAAAGCTCTGCAGATCGGGTTCCATAGCTTAGCTCAGATGAATTCAAACTGTTCCAAGCATCCAGACACCTTCCCTAAGGTCCATTGAAGCTGTCCAGATTGAGCAACAACATCTGTAACACCTCCAGGCACGATTTCAATTTCCGGTTGGCCGTTTTTGAAGGTAAGCTCTCTTGAACTTCAAACCCATACATACATGCATCATAAATGAAAAATTGAGTTGCTATCTTGTTTCTGCACTATCACTGATCAATAGCCCTCAATCAATTTCATAATTCATCAATCATACACAATTTTAGAATGAATCATAGAATTAGGGTTCTTCGTGTTCATCAGAGAATCAATGGCCCTAGATTTAAAATAAATGAAATCAAAGACCACCATCATGTTCCTCGTGAAAAACCGAGTGAGATAGACCCTTTGATCGATCAAAACAACACAGATTTGAAGAAATTCAAAAATCAGTTAGGGTTGTGTTCTTGGCGCCAGATTTGGTTTGGGAAATTCAAATTCTTGATTTAAAATATATTTTATCAAACGCGTATGTTTAACAAGCCACAAGCGTGGCTCAGTTGGTCCAGGTTTTGGCCGGTGAGAGAGAGGGCGTGGGTTCAAGCACTAGTAGGACCAAAACCAATTTTTTGACACTATTTTTCTTTCATTTTTTAACAAACTTCACCAATTAATTTAACCAATCAAATTAACTCATTTTTCACTCATTTTTTACACACCTCTTATTTAATATACATATTTTGACAATATCAAAAAAATCACAAAAAAGGATTTATTTAATATGTTTTTAATTAGGTTTAAAATGATACATTTTTAAGTGTTTTTAAATACTTTAAATATTGTTTTTTCATTTAATTTTCAAACCTAATCACTTGTAAATATTTTGTGATCAAACCCTAAATCACTTAGGTCTTAATTAAGCATTAAAATTTGATTTAAACTTAATTAAGTTGACTTTTGTCAAATTCAAATCATTTTAAAACAAGCGATCGCGATTCTTTTCAAAGACGATAAACCATTTCTTTTTGAAACTATTGATTAAATCTTTTTAATTGATCAATTGATTTTCAAAACGATGTGGGGCCTCTCGAATATTAGAGAGTATAAGTCCCTTTTCTCTTTCTTCTTACAGTTTTTCTTTGTACAGAAAACTCTTTCAAACCAAAACTTTTCAAACTGTTTTCAAAACAACAAATGACGCGTCTGTAAATAAAACCATCCACCATGTTTTATAAAATAAAACATGGGCCTCCACATAGGTATAAGTCCCATTCCTGTACATGAATTAGGTATTTCATTGTACACACACCTTTTTGTACATACATCGATCAATTTGTTTTTTAACCTTGAATAACTAATCAAAAATGAAGGTTTTCTTTAAATCTTCCCAAATATACCATGGGCCTCCATGTAGGTATAAGTCCCAAACCTTTTGTAAATACCTGTTTACATAGCTTTTGAATAAAATCAAGTGGGCCTCTCCCCGAGTATGAGTCCCGAGCCCCTGTGTATACAAATGGAGCATGCTTACATGTATATTTCCTTCATAAACTCCATTATAATACACACACTTTGTGCTTGTTCATACTTGTTCATATCTGTTCATATAACTGTTCATATTTGTTCATGTACTTGTTCATGTTTGTTCATACTTGTTCATGTTTGTGATTGTGTTATATATACTTGTTCAACTTAGTACAACACTAGGTTCCCCATAGCCTCCTATTGGGCTTCGTGCAAAGAATCTCCATAGTCTAGGTTAGGACATAGAGTATGGTTTCCCAGTGAAAATCGCTCTAAGAGCTCAAACCAACTATACCATGCCTCCCCTTGGGCTTTGTACAAACGAGTGACCCTCCCATAGCCTCCTCTTGGGCTTACAATGCAAGGAACCTGGATTGTCCCTCCCATAGCCTCCTCTTGGGCTTCGTACAAGGACCCACGGGCTTCTTATAAGCATCCCCAATATCCAAATCAAATACCCTAGGAGATTAGACATTTATCATCTCTATGATAGGAGTATCTCTTCTATATCATCACAAACAATCAATCAATCAAACTTTTTTGCCACAAGTCTGGCTAATCAATCAAACTTCTTTTTGCCACAAGGCTGGCTAATCAATCAAACCGTTTTTCCACCATACTGGCTGATTAATCAAAGTTTTTGTCACAAGGCTGACTTCATTGAAACTTTTGCCACGAGGCTGGCTGATTAATCAAAACTTTTTGTCACAAGGCTGACTTCATTGAAAGTTTTTTGCCACAAGGCTGGTTAAACAAACAAAAACAAACAGATGTATGTGATGATATAGATTAGATACATCGAACATTTAGATGATATTTGTCTCTTTTCCTTTGCTTCCACTAGCATAAGTGGGAACTACGATTGCTCTGACTTTCTCAACATTTCTTTGAGAATACGTAGGCACAAGGTCGATCCTTGGCGAGCAAAACAAAACAAAACAAAAAAAAAACCATTCAAACCTTAGCACCCGTAGACCCCGAGCTACAGATGCTCTGATTCCCTCTAAGGGATATGTATGCAGAGGATCGCGATGATCTTTGCGAGCATAATCAAACAAACACCTTAGGTCCCACCTATTTCACCAGAACCTCTCAACAACATGGAATGAAAAACAAAGCAAAGAAACCTATAGAGTACTATAGATACGTTGGGTGCTAATACCTTCCCTCCGTATAACCAACCCTCTTACCCAAAGATCTCTTCCCCCACTTTTAGGTTATTGCAGCTTTTTTCCTTTTCCTCCTTTGGAAATAATAAAAAATTTGGTCGATACAAAAGAAAAATCATTTTTTGAGCACTCGAGCCCAAAGAAGGCATCAGGTGTCTCATCCCGAAAAAAGACATACGATTTTTCCCCGCGACAGAAAAATGGCGACTTCACTGGGGACCATCTTTTTATTGTTTCCAAAGGAAGGGTTAATTCTATTTTTATTTTTCATTTCATTTTTTGTTATATGTGTGGTTCTGGTTCTGTTACATGTGTGGTTCTGTTACAAGTGATACATTATGGACAAATCCTAACCCGGATTAAGTACACATAAGAATTAGGTGGAGGGTATAGTCATGTACAGGCGTACGTGAGAATCCTTCCGCTCAGTGGAGGTTCCTTGTTGGTAATATATGTTTAGCATGTTTCATAGCGAAGACATTATTACTTTCATTGAACTGTAGAAGCTGAGTTGGCCGTAGAACCCCAACCCATCCTGGCCTTATTAGGTTGTAGTGCAGAAACTATTCAGGTGAAGACTTGGATTAGTTGTCATGCGGAGAACCACACTCAGACGAGTTTTTCTTGAGAATATTACTGGCTCATGAGCTTAATTGTGGAAAGCCGGTAATATCCGAAAGAAAAATATAGACTCTGACGTATCAGTAGAACATGTTGTGCAGGTGATTAACTAGAACTATCCCATTTTTGGTTCTCTGACCTCATGCTCGTGACTTTGGACCTTTGAACCTGTGTGAATTACCATGTTTGCGTTACCATGTTTGCGTTACCATGTTTATATTACCATGTTTGTGTTACCATGTTTGTGTTACCATGTTTGCTTTACCATGTTTGAATATGTGGCATCCATACATTCATACATTCATTAAAAAACCCATCTTTTTCCATAAAAAAACATGATTTTTCCAAAAAAAATTTAGAGAATTTTCTTTGCAAACATTATAGGATTAAGTTATGGAAAAAAGGTATACCAAAAAGTACGGTTTCAAAGCGCCTGATGTGGAAAAACTGATAGAGTTAGCATCTTCTGTACAAGATCCTTGTAATTTTAGGAAAAGTTATGGAAAGCTTTTGCCTATCCTGAACACTCATGTTGATGAAGGACTTCTCAAAACTCTGGTTCAGTTCTATGATCCCGTCTACCGTTGTTTTACCTTTCCAGACTACCAGTTGGTACCGACCTTGGAAGAATATGCCAATCTTTTGGGTATTCCTGTGTCTGACAAAATACCCTTCAATGGTTTGGAAGCCATTCCTAAGTCACACGTCATTGCAGCAAGTATCCACATGAAAAAGTCTGAAGTAGAGAGTAATTGGACTACCAAAGGAAACCTCCCGGGTTTAACTTCACACTTCCTAGTAAAGAAAGCCTTTGATTTCATCGAAACTGGTAGCATGATAGCTTTTGAAGCCATACTAGCCTTGCTCATCTATGGGTTGGTTCTGTTTCCCAATGTCGACAACTTTGTTGATATCAATGCCATAAAGATCTTTCTGATTGGAAATCGTGTTCTGACTTTGCTTGGTGACATGTATTTCTCTGTCCATCATAGGAATCGCCAAGGCGGTGGAATCATTGTATGTTGTGCACCTTTGTTGTTCAAATGGATTGTTTCACACTTACCTGAGTCTCCTATTTTCACGGAAAACCAAGAAGGTTTGCGTTGGCCTCGAAGACTTATGTCTCTTACTAATAATGATATTCATTGGTATACCTTGGCTCGCTGTGGTACAGAAACCATTGATAGTTGTGGAGAGTTCGCCAACGTACCCCTCATTGGCACACAAGGAGGAATTAACTATAACCCGGTCCTAGCCCGACGACAACTCGGGTATGCAAATTCAGTTAAACCTGTTGGTCCCTCAGTAGAAGGATACTTCTACCAAGAAGGGGATAATCCTAAAAGGTTGAAAGCGAGAATGGTGAGAGCTTGGTACGACGTCCGATGGAAAGAAAAAGGTGAGGAAAGAAATTGCATTGCCATGGACGCCTACACCTGCTGGGTAAAGAAAAGAGCAAAAGAGTTTCAAATGCCTTATGCTTATGAAAAATCCATGTTTCCTGCAGTGTCTCAACGACCCAACATTCCCACTATGGAGGAATACCAAGACACTTTGGCTAAGATGAGGATAGAAAAAGATGCTTGGGAAGAAAAGTTTCGTAGAATTGATGTGGAAAATAGAAAGTTGAAGAAAAGGGTGAAAGATCACGAAGAAACTCTCTATTATCAAGATGGATGGCTCATGAGCAAAGATGAGAAGATTTGCCAGAAAGACGCTGCAATCAAGAGGTACATCAGAGAAAGCAAGAAAAATCTTGAAGGCTCGACAAGCAACGCTCCGACTCCTGATGATTGGAAGAATACTGTTGACAAACTGAGGACCGAAAAGGCCGAATTGAAAGCTCACTATGGGAAAGAAATCATGAAGCTCAAGCTGCACAACGCATTTGGTTCTTCGTCTGATGAAGATGCTTAGGATTGTTTAGCTTTTTTATTTATCATTTGCTTTTGTAAGGAGCTACGCTCCAATGTTGTAACATTTCCCATTATTGCAATAAAAAAAAATGAATGAATAAAAGATTTGTTTGTGTTCAAATGTTTGCAAGGAAATAATCTTTAAAATATTTGGAAAAATCATAAATTCCTTTTTTGCATGCATCATTCTGCATATCGAGTCTGTTGTATAGAGTCTCATCTTTTGGATCTTTCTCCAATAGATCGTCAAGCTGTCGCGTCTCAAAGTTTCTCGACCGCGCTCGCAATCAGATCACAGATACAATACTCGTTCGAATAGAAGAAGAGTAATGGAACACTCTGAACAAGAGAATATTGAGCTTCGTGGTACAGTGACCACCCTTCAGGAAAAGTTGGAAAGTCTCACTACTCTGGTTGACTCCTTAATGGCCGCACAGAATCAGCCGCCGCCACCTAACAGTCAAGCGACAGTAACATCTGAAGTCACTACTCCAGTTTCTACAGTTGCGTTCGGTATTCCATCTTTCTCCATGCCAGAAGGTTGGGGCCCGCCTTTCAGCTTTGGTACAGGTTTCCGTCATAATTTCTCTGGGGTTCAAACAGCTACAACTGAAGCGCCTGCTGCACAGGGTTCGGCGTTTATTCCACATTCAGGGGTAACTTTTTCCCAAATCACTATGGCACTTTCTCAACCCACTATGACAGTTCCGACCCCTACGGTTCACACAGTTCCTTATGGTGGCAATGAGATTTATCATGATCAGGATGATAGCATAAATCAGCGTAATCTTGTGGAAGATCTCCAAGAGCAGTTTAACAAGATGCAGTTGGAAGTTAAAGCTATCCGTGGAAAAGATTTGTTTGGAAAGAATGCCCAGGAGCTATGTTTGGTTCCCAGTGTACAAATACCTGCTAAATTCAAGGTCCCTGACTTTGAGAAGTACAAAGGTAGTTCTTGTCCACAAAGCCATATTGTAATGTATGCCAGAAAGATGTCTACTTATGCAGATAATCATCAGTTGCTTATCCATTTCTTTCAAGACAGTTTGACTGGTGCCGCACTGAAGTGGTACACAGGCTTGGATAGCACTAATATTCGAACATTCAATGACCTAGGTGAGGCCTTTGTCCGACAATACAAGTATAACTCGGATATGGCTCCAGACAGAGATCAGCTTCGATCCATGGCTCAAAAAGACCATGAAGCTTTCAAAGAGTATGCCCAACGATGGAGAGAAACTGCTGCTCAGATTAATCCACCGTTAAAAGAGAAAGAGATGACAAAGATCTTCTTGAATACTCTCATTCCGTTTTATTATGAACGCATGATTGCTAGTGCTCCAAGTGATTTCACCGAAATGGTAAACATGGGGATGCGTCTAGAAGAAGGAGTCCGAACCGGACATCTAACTAAAGAAGGTGGATCTTCAAGCGGAACCAAAAAGTTTGGAAGTGGTTTCCCAAAGAAGAAAGAACAAAGTGTTGACATGGTATCCCAAGGGAGGCCAAGAGGAAATGTCAATCGTCAACGACAGGTAGCTGCTATTGCACCAGTCGTTAATACAGCACCGAATCCAGGATTTACCCCGCAGTTTCAACAACAACAGCCTCGACCACAGGCTCAGCAGTTTAACAATAATCAGAATCGTGTACAAAGAGCTCCACAGTTTGATCTGATTCCGATGACTTACAAAGAATTGTACCCTGCTTTGATTGAAAGAGGCCTTGTTCAAACTAAAGCACCACCACCAGTACCTGAGAAACTCCCATGGTGGTACAAAGCTGAGGTCTCATGCCCTTATCATCAAGGAGCACCTGGCCATGATCTTGAGCATTGCATAGCCTTGAAATATGAAGTTCAGAGGTTGGTTAGATCTAATCTCCTCTCTTTCAGAAATTTGAATCCTAATGTGCAAGCAAATCCACTGCCCAATCATGGAGGGCATGTTGTGAACATGGTGTACGGATGTCCTGGTCCATACCGAGTCTATAATATCAATTACTCAAGAGCAGATTTGGTACAAATGCACGCCACTCTCTGTCGAGGGCCGAGTTTTCGCCAGCATCACTATGGTTCCTGTAGCATATGTTGTGTAGATCCTCACGGATGTTCGATTGTGAGAAGAGATCTCCAAGTACTGTTGGATAATGGTACTATTCAGATCTACAGAAATAGGGATGAAAATGAAGTTAACATGATAGGATGTTATTCGCATGAGCTTTTAGTCTCAGATATCAACTCGGAAATGCCTACAGTTAACGTCATCGTTCCTCATTTCAACATGCCTGAGCGCATGGAAGTTACCTACAACAAGCCGAAGGTTCCTATTGCTCCTTTGATCATTTGTCTACCTGGACCTGTTCCTTATGACTCTGACAAGGCAGTTCCATACAACTACAATGCCACAATTATAAAGGATGGACAAGAAGTTCCTTTGCCTACTCTTTCATCTGTTGTAAACATTGCTAATGTGAGTAGTGTAACAAGAAGTGGACGTGTGTATACTCCATTACCTCCAAAGCAGCCTGTTGCTCCTGCAACCGGGCAAAATCCTGTCAATACACCAGTAGGGAACCCTGTGGAAATTCCTGTCAGTAATGCAAACACTGATGTCGGTCAATCCAGTGGAACCAATGTGAATCCTGACTTTGATGAAATTTTGAAACTTATCAAAAGAAGTGAATACAAGATTGTGGATCAGCTTATGCAGACTCCTTCAAAGATCTCGATACTTTCATTACTTTTAAACTCAGAAGCCCACAGGGAAGCCCTGATGAAGGTCTTGGATCAAGCTTTTGTAGATCATGATGTGACTGTTGACCACTTTGATGGGATAATAGCCAACATAACAGCTTGTAACAATTTAAGCTTCTGTGATGAAGAACTCCCCGAGGAGGGTAAAAATCACAATCTTGCTTTGCACATTTCTATGAACTGTCAGTCAGACTCTTTGTCAAATGTGTTGGTAGACACCGGATCTTCCTTGAATGTTATGCCAAAGACGACTCTTGCTCGCTTGTCTTACCAAGGAATGCCTATGAAGTTCAGTGGTGTAGTAGTCAAAGCATTTGATGGATCACGAAAATCTGTTATTGGCAAAGTCAACCTTCCCATGACAATTGGTCCACATACATTCCAAATCACCTTCCAGGTCATGGACATTCAAGCTGCTTATAGCTGTCTATTAGGACGACCATGGATCCATGAAGCAGGGGCAGTAACTTCTACGCTCCACCAAAAGTTAAAATTTGTAACAAATGGAAAATTGGTAACGATAAGTGGAGAACAAGCCTTTATGGTGAGTCACTTATCCAATTTCTCTTTTATCAGTGCTGATGATGTGGAAGGAACTCAGTTCCAAGGTCTCTCTTTAGAAGACGAATCTTCCAAGAAGAAAGCATCAATCTCTTCTTACAAAGAGGCGGTAAAATTAGTGAAAGATGGAACTATTACTGGCTGGGGGAAAGTTGTGATCCCTACCAAGAATGAAACTAGAGCAGGTCTCGGATGTTCACCAACATTCTCAAACTGCACCAAGAAGGATGAAACCCTTCGTCCGATCAAAGAAACATTCATTAATGGAGGATTCCTTAACCCGATTCCTCAAGAGGTTAATGTCCTTATCGAAGAATGCATCGAAGAAGGTTTACCCGATCGTGAAGAAGAATGGAAGGGTTATCTCAATGACTCGGGATATATATCTCAGGAAGAACCATATGAGAAATCCAAAGGCAAAGAAACTGAGCTTATTCCTGCAGAAATTTGGGATACCTTAGGACAACCAAGTGGAAAATTTGATTACATGGTGAAATATACTGCACCTGAAAGTTCAAAGATTGCGATTGAAGATATCCAACCAACTGGATGGGGAGATTCCTTTGAATATGATAGTCAACCAGAAGAGGCTTATCAGCCTTGTCAACTTTCTCAGCAGCCTGAAATTACTGAAGATTT
This sequence comes from Vicia villosa, assembly GCF_029867415.1. NCBI lineage: Eukaryota > Viridiplantae > Streptophyta > Magnoliopsida > Fabales > Fabaceae > Vicia > Vicia villosa. Next base: position 270,467 of record NW_026706141.1, read on the forward strand.
CGGCTTCAATGCATCTACCAAGGTTCATAATCCTGAAGGTGGTTATTATCACATAAATGCCATTTTTGAAGAGGAAGGGGAAGATGGCCCCGCAGTTGACTCAGAAAGTGTCGCTGACAATGAGTCTCTTCATCCTGAAGACTGGGAAATACATCCTGAAAATTCTGAAGATTGTGACTCGTCTTATGCTCTTCAAGAAGTGGAAGAAGACCGTTTCAACTCTACAAAGAACAAGGTTGACAAACCAGGACCTTCAAATCCTGCTCGACCAGCGGTCAATGTCAATACTGAAGATAATTCTGAGGAGAATTTTCCTGAATACATAATACACAGAGGAGTTCGTTGCTACTGGAAAGCTGTCGACGTTCCGAATGTTGTTCGCTGCTCAAAATAATCACTTCGCTGTTATTTTGACCTCCTGCCTTGCCCAAAGCAGAGAGATGTTTTATAGGGATTTGCTTTTAAATGTTCCGCCCAAATAACTTTATGTATAGGGCTTT